>NW_010313613.1:0-748 GCF_000700745.2 Antrostomus carolinensis
CTGAGGTCCCTTCCAAACCTTACAATTCTGTGATTCTGTATGATTCTGAACATGTTCCATGTACGTTATTTAGAAATTATTATTAATTTTAATTCTACCACAGCATTAGTTATTCTTGATAGATTTGGTCTATTTTGTTGCAGTCTTGGTCTAATGGCAAGACTTCCCCACACAAACTCTATCAATTTTACTTCTCGCTTTTGTTTACAGAGGCGATATTTTTGGGATTAATATTCACACCATGTTACCAGGTATGATCATTTATGGTTTGTCAGTGATTTCTTAAATTCAGTTGCAGCATGCATCCCTCATTTTTCTATGACATTGGGTTTTTACTACCTCAAAGGTCAATGCTCTTTTCTGTATCATTTATCTGACAAGTATCCAGGGTCACAATGTCATCGGATATGGGAAGAAGGTCTTGGCAGGATCTTGTCTCACAGTTAACTATTAAGTTGGGCTCACTTTGCTTCACTGATAAAACCAATTCGCATTGAAAACTGGCACTTGTTCCTGCTTGGATTGATATTCAGTGTCCTTTCACCAATGTTTTCTGTGAATAAGAGCATTAAAACATCCTGATTTTGGCCTCCTTACTGTTTTCCCCTATTGAAATACTCCTTGTTTTGCTTTCTGTCCTTTTTTCAGTTTTTGAATAAGTGAGACTTTACTGAAGAGCCTTCTTTATGCACTTATTCACAAAACATTAGTGGATTTCCATGCAGATACAAACTAAGAATGATATCTG
>NW_010313614.1:0-1694 GCF_000700745.2 Antrostomus carolinensis
GCCATCTGAGGAAGTTTAAGGTGTCCTCCTCACCTCCCTGCTGAAAGATGTGCGGTGCTGGACCTCAGTGAGTCCCTGGGAGCTGTTACAAAGCCACTGAACTCAGCCTGTGCTCTGCTCAAGGTTTGTGCTGTGTCTGTCAGCAGAGTCTCTAGAGCAAACAGCACAGCTGCGCTCCTGGCAGACTGTTCCCAAAATGCTCTGACAGAGCTGGGAAGTTACTTGCTTTGCCTGGCTCCATCCACATCAAGATTCCTGTGGGCACAGTTGTATCTATTGACAGCCTTCGTGTTTCAGATCATGAGTTGATATGGAGGCTGAGTATTTTATTTTTTAGCCTGCTAGCTGCAGCCACAGAGCTTCCTTCAGTGAGACTGGAGATGGTAAATCTAGTTCTTTTGGTGATAGTTATTTTTTCTCTTTCTGTTCCACTAGTTTTCTGACAGAGAAACTAATACATTTTCTTTTCTCTAGTGCAGAGACACACCAAAGGTGAATTTCCACAGTTCAAACACGTGTTGTTAATTGACCTGGCTTTGTTTTATGGGGCATAATCCAAGGAGGAGTCCCAGAAACTATTGTGCTTGTATGTAGGTGATGAGCCCTGGAAGCAGTGTAAGAATGGCTGATGATACAATGGCTGATACATATGGATGGTATCTGCTTGATGACACAGCTAATCACCTGCTTTTGGCTGAGATAAGCCTATAAATTACACATGTAATTAAATCGGATAACTGCCTCTCCTTTGATAAATTGCCAAAACCTTATTGGAGATCTTTTTAGCTTTGAAATGTTTATAGACTTTCAAAATTTTATAACTTTATTATAATTTGGGTTTTTTTTTTCCTACTTGTATGACTTGTGAGATCTGAAATGTGGCAAGTGTCAAAGCTTAGTTTGGATTTTTAAGGGCAGTTCAAGTGAGTGAAGAAGCTTTACTCTGGTGGAGTGCCCTAAATTGGAGTTCTTGGAATCCTAGACTGGTTTGGGTTGGAAGGGACCTTAAAGCTCATCCAGTTCCAACCCCCCTGCCAGCAGCAGGGACACCTTCCACTAGACCAGGTTGCTCAAAGCCTCATCCACCCTGGCCTTCAACACTTCCAGGGAGGAGCAGCCACAGCTTCTCTGGGCAGCTCAAGACAGGTGAAATCATGAGTTCCTGAAAACAGCCCTTTGTGTGGAGCTGCAAAGTGAGGTGGGTACAGCTTCCATCAGCAGAAGATGGAACCTCAGCAAGATGTAACTTTGCTTTATTCCTACAACAAAACAAACTTAAGTTTTCCAAGTAAAACTTCTGGCGTGTACAAGTGAACTCTTCATTGTAAGATACAACTGTTTTACTCGAACATTACTACTCTGACAATTGTCCAGACATGTTATGTGGTGTGAGAAACATTAACTGTCTTGAAATGTTCAGATTTCATTCAACTTGGCTACCTGGTGTCTTTTGTAAGATATTTTGTTCTTAAAAAAAAAAAAAAAATCAGTAACCCAATTACTTGCACTTGTTTTTTAGGCCCCTGGAGGAATTGCAACACCCCTTGTTTATGGCCAACTTCTAGCTTTATACCTGTTGCATAATGACATGTAAGTGACTTGTATTAATCTTTAACTTCACATACTGAGCTTGTCACTATTTGTTTGAGCTGTAGTTGCCAGAATATTAGGAGTTGGTTGTGTGACTAACAAAA
>NW_010313615.1:0-9304 GCF_000700745.2 Antrostomus carolinensis
CACTGGAGGCGGCTCCGTCTGGGCGGGGGTTAGGGCGCGGTTGGGGTTCCGTGGACTCGGTGTCCCAGCAGGTAAGAGGGCTGTGCCGGGAGAGCCGGTAGGGACGCAGGGCAAGTTGTGGTGGTCTGAAACTGCAGAGCTTTTCGGGGGGACGCCTCGGGGAAGGACGGGGAGGAGCAAGCGCTGGAGTCTAGCTTGAAGGGGGAGCTGGTGCCCTATGGGAAAACTTGGAAACTGTTTCGCTTCCGTAGTGTTTGGCAATAATATACTTTCATCCACCGTCAAAGTGCGTTTGCATGAAGACAGATCAATGTGTGAGACTGAAGCTGCCAGGCGCTCTCCTCCCAGAGCCTTAATCTCCTATGACACTAAAAGCATCTCCTTAGTCACTAGCTGCAATGGCATAAATAAAGGAATAATGTGAGGCCAGCATGGAGCTTCAAGGATTTTTTTCTGAGGAAGATGCAGATTTTTGTGTAGATAACAGTACGCTACTCCTTGTATGGTGCAGACATAATAGCAGTCAGGGCTGCTGCTCCAAGGAGCTCACTGCGCCTCAGGCTCTGGTATTCTCATTCCATCTGCACCGGCACTGTTCTCATTGCCGGACGTAGCCCTCACTGGGACAGCTTGGGTAAGTCGAGCTTGCTTCAGCTGACTCGCCAGGGCTTTGCGAGAAGGATATCCCAATTGCAGCCTGTGTGCTGTGGAGCAGTGTGGCATTTCCCAACACTTCCCTGAAATTAAAGATTATAGATATGCATGATTGCTCTTGATTTTTTTTTTTTGTTTGCCAGTGTATAGCAATGAGAAAGCAGGAAAATCTGTCTTTGATAAATAAAGCCGTACTGTAAAACTCACCTTCGTGTTGGCATGTTATGCTGTATGTTGGTGGCTTCCCACCTCAGAGAAAGCTATATTTCATTTGTGTTTGTGTGTTTCTGTGGGAAGTGCTTTGAGAGCTGTGAGTGTGAAAAGTGCTTTGTAAAGGAATGGAATTATTTGTAATTGCTTGCTGAAGAACATAGTGAAAGAGGTTAACTATAGTTCAAAGCTTTGGGGATTTAAGGCTTTTGATATTATAGTAAATATTCCCCAAGGTTAATTTGGGTTTATTTTGAAGTGGAAGTTTGTATATATTTGCTATCATACATTTCTTTCTTTCTTTCTTTTTGAATGCCAGATTTATCCTAATTTTGCAGATCAGAATAAGTAGCAGTTTGCTGTGTAGCTGTGAGCATAATACTTTCTCACCAGCTGACTCGGAACACTTTGACTGTACTTCCTAGTAAATCTGCTTTAGAAAGAGATCAGATGTTGAAGAGCAGTTATTGACTTGGGGGCATATGGCTACAAGCACAGAATAATAGTGTTCGTTGCTTGAATGTGCATGTTAAATGCTGAAGAAATTGTTTAGACTCAGCCAATATTGACTTTATTTTTAGAGAGATGTTCCTCTTTCTAATGACCTGACTAATAGAATAATTAATGGCAAACATTCCAGTTTCTTTCCTAAGTGGCTACAAGTGTGGTGGAGTTTAGATAACCTTTATTTTTTCCATTTTGAACTATAGTAGTGATTAGAAGGAGAAATAGTTATTTGCTGCACATCTCATACTGCGATTTATAGTAATAGATCTTTGAAGAGATTGCTATTCACCTACCTGACTGATTCTGGTTTCTTACTACCTTTCCTTTCTAAGAAAAGGCATAATAAGAAATTGCATATAGTCACTGTCTGTACTGCTTACTCTAGTTTCTCTCTGATGGACCCTGTGATGCAAGTAGTGCAGATATCTGTTTGAATCAACACCTGAGAATAAGAGGAAAAGATGTGTCCTCTTAAAGCAGCAGTTCCCTCTTTGCTAACCCCTTACAAGGTGTTTCAGTGTCTAGTGTGTAGTTCTGGTGGACCCCACAAGTACCACAGAGTTCAGCAGAGCAGTCTTCATTTGTGGGAGTAACTCTTTGTGGGTTAATATTTCTGAGGCAGCTGGAGGAAAGCTGAGTGTATGGAATGGAAATGCTGGGTTTTGTCATCATCCCTTTGAGCAGCCAAGAAAGGGAGAAAAGGAGAGGGCAGTCCTGTCCCAGCAGACTGCAGCAAACTAGCAGACGGCAGGGAAAGAAAAAAAGCTGCTGCATGTGAAGTAGCAGAAAGACAAAATAGCTGCAGTGTGTCATCTCAACATGGTACATTAGGATGCTATGTTAATCTGTGTGAAGCTTCTGAATCTTGCAGTGCCATGGCTCAGGATTCCTAATGGAAATACAAGAGTATTGTGTATTGTTTATTTTTTTGCTGACCTTGATAAAAATATGAGTCTCCAGCTTTTCAAGAACGAGCGATAACTAAGCTGGAGGCTCTAGCCAGATATACCTTTGATACCTAAATCTAACCCTGCAGTTGTAAAGTGGCAGCAGAACAAGAGTGAGCTGCTCTTTCCATGCCCGATGTTACAAGAGTGCAGTTCTGCTCTTACAATCAATTGTTGCATTGTGTGTACTCATCACCTGGAACTTCAGTCATGTTTTTGCTAGCATACCTAGGCTCTGTAGAGGGGAGGTTGCGTGAACAAACAGGTCCATTTCACTGAGTAATACTGGACTGTTTCAGGGTACAAATACTGCATCTAGTCAGAACTGAAATTCTCCTGGTTCCTCATGGGACTCTCAGCTTCTTCATGGTTGCATTATTATCTATGTCAATTCATACCATAGTTATAATTACAAAGAAAACCTGGGTACAATAAGAATATTACGTTGATGATTTGGAAGGGTGTTTCTTCATATCAGCCTTTGAACCGCTGTCACCAGTGTGGTAAGACAACCCTCTGCCATCTGAAGTATCAAATGAGATGTACATGGCCCTGTGCTATTACTGAAAGTGTAGTAGTACTTTTAATCCCCAGTGCTTATGGCTCTCTCTGCCTATTAGAGAAAAGCTGACCAGAGCTGTGCTGGCCAATCACATTTTGGAACCCTTTAGGTGCCTGTAGGTGGTGATGGGCACCACCTTGGGTTTTCAGAAACACCTGGACGAGTCACTCAGTTGCTGTGGAGTTAAAAATCTGACTTCCTCAGGCTACAAAATTTCCTCTTTGCATCTTTGAGCACTTATGTATAGTTGAACATCTGTCTTCATATTCTGAACTGTTATGTTCATACATATCTAACTTTTTTTCCCTGCAACTTTATGCCTTCACTCTTCACCTCTTAGCTTTCTCTGTAGTGACTGTGAAAGCACTGCTTGTGTTGTGTCCTCGAGGTGGTGGATATACGGAGGTTTGCAGGTGGCTAGAATGCACAGAGTCTGAAGTACTTTGAAAAATTTGGTGTATATACCCTTGAAAGCATAATAATAGATGTATCATGGAAAGTTCTAAACTTTGTTTGATTCCAGTTTTCCTTTAATGATAGAGTGACTTTTAAACTTTTAAAAGGATGATATTAATGTTAGTGAATCCACAGCATTTTTACCATGAAAAGACTTTCCCATGATTTCAGTTACTGTTTCCAGCTGGAGTAACAGGGTATTGTGGTGACTAGGGAATGAGCAAATTTCTGCTGTTGTGCTATATGGAGAGGAACAAGAAAGAGGAGCTAATTTGTGTTTTCCTCATTGTTTGTCAAGCTTTAGAAAGATTGTGGAGTCAAGAGAGACTGCTGCTACCCACTTATGTTGCATCAGATCTCATACTATTTTTTAACATCTCTGTAGCTGGTGGCAAAGAATGTGGAGAGAGAGGTAGATTAAAATTTCAATGAGCAATAAGTTTATGGCATTTTGACATCCCAAGAGCTCTGCATTGTCATGCTAGAAACAGCTCTCTGTTCCTAGACTCAGCAGCAACTGAGTAAGGCACTGGTACTGCACTTCGCCTACACATGAATGGTGGGGACCATGAGGTCGTCAAGCAGTGAAGAGGAATTAGTGCTGTACTTTTGCCAGGAATCTTCAATTACACATTACAAACATCATCCCAGTAGAAAGGGGCAATATTTCAGCTTTTTCATTGTGCTTCTAGAACCTGGCATCAGTGGTGAATGGTTCACAGGGTAGTTAAAAGCTCCTGAGATTGATTACTACAGATCTGCTGTGCTATGGGGATGCATGTTGAGCAAATGGTGACTCATGGTTGGAAGGTCAGGGCTTATATGTTCAATTTATTGCTCTGTCATACATTATGTGAATGTGGGAAGTCAGTTTCATTGTGATTTAGTTTATAATTTTTTAAAAGAAAATAGTTGCCTCTGTCAGAGATGAGCAACTATTTTTAGATGATACCTTCACTAGTGTAATGGCAGTCTGGCATAGATGTGTATTAGCTCCATTAAAGGCACTGTCTTTATAGAAGTATTATACTATAACATCAGTAGTAGTAACGTATAGTAGTGTTTATAATGTACGCAGCATATATTGGTATTTATAGTAGTCCAGTTATGGCATTCTGGAGTTCAGGGTAGGTGAACCACTGGAGTGGGATTTTTAGACTCTGCTGAACTGTGTTGGTGTGTGAACTTGAGCTAGCTAATTCAGGAGTGGCTTAGATGCTTTTTACATTGCAATTACTGAGGTGATTTGAATGTAATTTGCATCTGAAAAGGCTATGTGTTGTGATAAACAGCCAGCAGGGCAGTGAAATCATAGTATATTGCGTCATGTCCTTGATGTACACGGGGTGCAAACAATTGTGTTCATTTGCACCAGGAGTATTGCATGGTGCCACATCTTCAAAAGCACTTGTGCTTTTGGATAGCAAATTTTGCATTTTACTTGATTGCAGGGTACCTGCAATTTTCCGTCCTCTGAGAATGAACAGCCAGCAAGAACTCTCAGCGCTTTGGGGTGTTTTAAATTAGATTGTGCAGTCACTGATCAATGCAGGTGTGGATTAGTTGTTATATCAACTTGCATTAGACTACTTGAAGGGAGCTATATTTTAGCAAGCTCTGTTTGGAACAAGAAGTTTAGGTGGAGTAATTCTGAATTTGGAATTTACACAGGTACTGGGGCCTGTATTTTTTAATTTTAATATTTTGATTATCTTGTCAGCCTGTATTAGAACATCCGTTAGTTTATACTTCTCATTCAGTTTTCTCTTTGAATCAATTTTCTTCCTTTCTTTTTTTTTTTTTTTTTTTTTTTTTTCCGGCTTATTGGATACACTGTAAAGTAGAAAATACAGACCACCCCCCAGAAGTAGCTTACTGTAGTTACAATTAGTACTTTCTGTGGTGCATAAAGTACAAGGCATTTTCAGAGATGGGCCAACTTCATGGGCAAGATGCTCCTAGCACATGTTAACCAATCCAAGGAAGATAATTTCTCAAATAAGGATTTTTATTTGAGAAGCGATTAGAAGTCTACTATCAAGCTCTGTAATATTGGTACAGTTACTCACTTTCTACAGGGAATGATTCTGGCCAATAAGTTGGCATTGTTGCAAACCAGCAAAATACAGCTTCAGCTATCTCCTTTGCAACTGCTCCTTGCAGACTGATAGCATTTTATAAATACTGAAGTAGTTTGGGTCACCAATTCAGATGAAGTTCAAAGTTGAGCTATATCTCTACATTTCTAAATTCAAATAGCACTGCCACTTGTTTCAGTTAAATATGAAGTGTATATTTGCTGTTACATTCTCTGTAGCTATTCTTGGTAACAGCTTGGCTCAGAGCCTTTCCAAGAGCTCTTGTACTCACAGCAGTGGTTTTTTATTGGAAGGTAGATTGAATACAGGTGGATTTTTGCATTTTGTTCTGAATTCTTTGGAAGAAGGATGGATGTATTGGGGGAAGTTTCTTCCTGGGTATAACATCATTCTGGTCAATTAAATGTAAATTTGGTATGTGTGATAGTTTCATTGGGCTGGCCCTCAGCTAGCAGCCGTTCACCTGCTTCCCCCCAACCATGAGGAGAGAGGATTGGGGGGCAAGGATAAGCAGGCTTGTAGGTTGAGATAAAAACAGTTTAATAATAGAAATAAAAGAAAACTTAAAATAATACTAATATTTAAATAGAAGTGATAATAATAACAGTAACAAATACAGACGGGTGATACACAGTGCAACTGCTCACCACCAACCGACCAATCCCAGCCTGTGCCCAGATAATGATCCCAGAGGAGCAACAATCCCAAACCAAAACTGCAATCCTGGAAGAGCGAGAGGCTGAGTGAAAGCCAGAGAGAGCTGAAAGAGGAAGAGCCCCTCACTAATATACTGGACATGACGTGATACGATATGGAATATCCCATTGGCATATCCAAATGCCAGTTTAGCTTATTAATTTAAATATTCCTCTCCCCCTTAGATCTTATACTTGTAGACTAACAGAACACAAAGTCCTTTACTTCCAGTGACAAACATGCAAACACTGGTATGTTATCAGTGTCTCTCTCATAACAAGTCCCAGGCTGAAAAGCAAAAACAGCACTATTCTAACTACTGAAAAAGAAACCTAGCTTTCTTTCAGCTAAAAACCAGAACAGTATGCAAGTGCCCATTTTAACAATTGATTTCATAAAGGGAAAAATTTGCCTTGCTAATAAGCAATTAATGTGTCAATATTTGGTACCACTCATTCTCATTCCATTTTTCTTTTTGGTTGTCTTGCTCACCTTTTTTATCTATCTGATTGAAAATTCTGAAAGTAGGAAAGGCCTTCCTCAAAAGGAACACCATCATGCTTCCAGCACACCTTGGGTGGACAGAAAAAATATTTCTCTTCTTTTTTTTTTTTTTTTTAATTAAAAAAAAAAAAGAGAGAGAGAGAGAATGCCTCTCATTAGGCATCAGGGAACTCAAGAACCTAGTCAGTATCAGATGTCAAGAAAGTAAGAAAGTTACTTTATCTGGGCTTCCATGCCTAAGTTTCCTGGATATAACAGCCAGTTGCAGACAGTATTTTCAGTGTTCTAAAATAGCTATGAATATCTGCAGATTTAGAAATATATAGAATCAAAATGAGGTATGGCTCTGTGGGGAAAGGGCAGGAAAGTAATAATCTTCCATAGTTTACCAAGAAGCAACCTGATCGTCTGCCACGTGACTGAGATAGGTCACTTGTGGCTAACAGGACTGAAACAACTGGAACTATCCATCCTTAGTGTCATCTGTTACAGTTATATGACAGAGTGAGTACTACTGCATTTGTCACAAATGGGAAGAAAATTGCTCAAGACCACAGAGAGAGCACTTTTTTGGAGCTGGTACAAGGCCTTGGTGATCCATGGTTAGCAATGTTCTGCTTAGACCACCACACCATGAATATTTACTAATTTTGTTAAAGCACATAGATGACTGGGAACAGCAAGTGATTAGAGAGGAGTACGTACAGAAAGCAGGTACTCACATTAGTTTACACAGTGGGCTGAGTTTAAACTTGTAGACTGTGACTATCTGCAGGAAGCCAGGTGGTTTGAATTGCCTCATGTCCGAGAGCTAGTTCTAAGAGGTGGCTGTGTCCATAGTGCATGTCCTTGGCCAGGGAGGTCTCATCTAGTCACCAGATGGTATCTCTGTGGCCTAAAGATACAACACTCATTATGTGTGGTTTTTCCAAGTACAGTGTTTAAAAACTGTGAGATTGTGCTGCAGCTCAGCAGAAGGATGAAGTTATGCATTGCATGAGATAGGACATGGTGGGGAGGCTACGTGGGGTTGCAACTGGGAGACTGCTGGAGGAATGAATAAGCAGTAGGGAGCCAAACCCTGTATAAGGTCATCCATGCTGACACTTGGGAGCAAGTGGTGATGGGTGAGAACTGTGTTCCCAGCCTCTGTCCACATACTGGTTTGGAGCTCTCCAAAAGAGAACCTTGGAGCAAACCAGCAGTTAAGCAGTGTTGGTAATATGGAGCGTAGAGCTTGCTCATCGCCCTAGTACTGTGTGGAAATTTATATGTACCTATAGGATGTTTTGAGGCAAGTTTTTCACAGGAAGCACTTAGTACTCCTGTGGAAGGAGACTGCACCTTTAGGAAGTGTCTGTAAGAGTAGTAGAAATTGGAAATCCCAGTCTTCATCAGGATCTTAGTTTCCTTAAAGAGAAGAAAAAGAGAGTGTCCCAGAACTGGATCCTTTCTTACTGCTCTGGCAGGGTGAGGCAAAAGAGTCTCTGCAGTTTCCATGCCTAGATGTGCACTTGTCTTTCATTCTACCAGTTTCATAGTGAGAGGAGCAATGAGTTCCCATACTTCAGCATGGGGTTCCCTGTGAGCTGGTACCTCAGAAAGAGGAGAAATGGGGTCTTTCAGAATTGGTGAATTCTCCCAGTATAAACAAAACAGCTTTCTGGCATGCAAATTGGAATTTGTTTGGCAACAATTTGAACATTAAGTGCAGTAGCTGGAAGTGTTTATACTTTGTTCCTTAAAAAAGGCAACAGATTGAATGTTGTTGATAGTACTGCAGTGTTGAGTGCTTGCAAGGAGGGGCAGAAAGTCTGGGATGATCTTCCACTGGGAAAGTATTTTCAGAGTAACTTCAGTTACAATTTGATATCCAAAACAGTAATTGAAAGGATTTTTAGGTGCTTTGGGAGCTGTACTTCACTAATTGAAAGCAGACTCCCATTGCTGCTTCTCCATGCAGGGGAGCAGCACTGTGGTATGTTGAGTGGCACAAGACCCTTCAGCCTGTCTCTGCTAGCTGTGGTGTGGCTTCCCATGTGGGGATGCCCAGCCCCTGTTTCACTAGCCCTTCTGTCCTCCTCAACATCTATTTCAGGAGAGTAACATGCTTGCAGGGTTTTGTTCCACTGAGTGCCTTGATTAGCAGTACTGTGTGTAGTACCAGCATTTTTCCCCTCCTCAACAGTAAGGATACTGGAGGACATGGTGGAGTTTTGATCTCGGCTCCAGTCTTCCTGGCCTTTGATTTGAATGGATGTGTTATCAGTTCCTGTTTATGAAGTTATTTCACTACTCATATGGGTTTACTTCTGAAGGAAGAGTAGAGGTGAATTGTGCAGTGCTTTGACTGAGCTACAGCAGTTGAAAGCAGACTGCATCATCTAGGTTGGACCTGGGCATCCTCTGATTGATGTATTTGCCTTGGTAAGCAGGATGACTTCTATAATGTGCTGTATGTTGTCCTCTAGTATACACATCTTGCTAGGCAGGCCCAAGTCTTAGTTTCATGAAGTAATGAGGAGAGGAAAGTGAAGCTACAAGCTTCATTCTCTCCAGTGCAATTATAGAGAGACTTTTGTAATGGATGTGAAAGATCAAATTAATGGGGACTAATTGGACTAACTGAATTCAGGTTGACTGATTTCCTCCCTCCCCCCGCCACCCCC
>NW_010313616.1:0-900 GCF_000700745.2 Antrostomus carolinensis
CCGCCCCCGCCCTTGCTAATTCAGTGCCAGTAAGATACTTATACTTGGAAAACCTCTGATTTTACATCTGGTGTGAAAAGTTATTTTAAGATTTGAAGACTTATTTTATTGCGATCAGTGGGATCTATGCTCATTCTAAAGCAAATTAATGGCACAGTCCTTCTAATGAAGACAATATTTACTTTTAACCCTGCACTATAGTATTTTTATTCTTATTAAATCACAAATTAAGTTAGAAGATAAATCTTCTGAATAGTGAGTGTCCCTTTAAAGTTATTCCATAGAGGACTAACATTTTAAAATTATAAATATAAAAGGGGGGGGGGTTATATTTTGTATATGTATGTAGAGCTAGGCTAAAACCTCAAATCTATGTTTTGATCCTGTAGGCAATGTAGGATTTGGCTGCCCAAAGTAAAACAAAATCTAGAACAGATTCTTGTATCCTTCTGCTATCCATTACTTGACTTTAACTAGACTTTTTTTTCTTCATAGATCATTTTGCAAAAATTGCAATTATCTATAAAACAGAGATTAATTTCCCTGCATAGTTTTCAGAAGTTTGTGCCTACTGCTTTTTTGTTTGGTTGGTTGGTTTGTTGTTTTGTTTGGGGTTGGTTTTTTTTTAAGGAATAGTATGAATGTGGATAAAATTCATTGCGTGTTTTAAGATATCCTGGTGGTTCTTCCATTATCTTTTGGGATGGTTCTTCTCTATAAACAGTACACGTTATAACTTTAGAAAACCAAGATTATAGTGTTTGATAAGAAAGCAAAACAGACATAGATTTGACTTCATATTGTAGTTGCACAAAAAACATTGATGAGAGAACATTCGAGGCCACGGGGCAGGGCCGGGGGCTCCGAGCAGGATCGGCAGGGGAGCACCAAGCACCGCAG
>NW_010313616.1:1048-1283 GCF_000700745.2 Antrostomus carolinensis
GGTGACCCCCGGGAGCGGCGGAGAGTAGCCGGGAGCTGCGGTGGAGCCGGGGATGGAGCTCGGCGGCTCAGAGGAGTGGCTGCAGCTCCACGCTGAACCGGCACCGGCAGCCACGCCGGGGGAGCAGGGGGTCCCGGTTGAGCCGAAACCGTTCCCCTGCCCCGAGTGTGGGAAAAGCTTCAGCTGGATGAAGAACTTTTTATTTTTGCTGATGACACAAAGATGGGAGGAGTGG
>NW_010313617.1:0-628 GCF_000700745.2 Antrostomus carolinensis
GCCCCCCGCCCACCAGCCCCCGGGCCACCGGGCGAGGGCTGAGTGAGCCCCGGGGCCGCGGGAGAGGTTTTTCCGATGCCCAGAGCACGTTCAGAGCCCTGGCTGGAGGTACCGCCCATAGGCACTGCCCGTACGTGCTGCCTATAGGTACCGTCTATAGGTACCGCCCGTAGGTACCGCCTATAGGTACCGTCTATTGATACTGTCTATAGATACCGCCTCTAGGTACTGCCCATGGGTACCATCTATAGGTACCACCTATAGGCACTTTAGGGGGATGTCGAAGGCCTGGAGCCAATTGCAAAGAGAGATTAATTAAGAAGGAAGCTCTGGCCATTTGGTTTAGGACATGAGCTCTGCGGGGACAGGTCCCTTCCCACCCTGCAACTGGTTTTGGTGTTAGAGGGGCTGATGGGGGTCAACATGAGGTGTCCTATGGATGGATGATGTACAGAGAGGATGGATGGATGGGTGGGTGGACAGAAGAATAGAGGGATGGTGAAGGACAGATGGATGGATAGATAGAGAGAAGAATAGATAGATGGTCAGGAGATGGACAGACAGGACAGATGGATAGATGGAAAAACATAAGAATAGATGGATGGAAAGAATCACAGAATGTTGGGGA
>NW_010313617.1:768-2994 GCF_000700745.2 Antrostomus carolinensis
CCCTGGGCAGCCTGTCCCAGGGCTCTGTCACCCTCACCGTAAAGAAGTTCCTTCTCAAGTTTAAGTGGAACCTCCTGTGTTCCAGATGGAAAGACAGAAGAACAGACGGATGGACAGAATAGATGATAGACAGAAGGGCAGATGGATGGATGGATGGCAGCTCTGGCTAGCAGAATGCAGCAATCCCCAAAGCTTTTTGGGGAAGCAAGTGGGGATCTCTGCTCCCCTGTGTAACCAGAGGGTGGAAGCAAAGAAGGAAGAGAACCAGCAGCATGGGATGGTGGGGTCACCTGTCCAGGGAGAGGATGCCTGTCCTTGAGGAAGGTGCTCCAGGCAGGGACATGAGTGTCCCCACCCCTCCCGAGATGGGTGAGCTGGCCAAGGCTGGAGGCACCACCACAGGGATTTGCTGCTGTCAGGTTTTCCTCTCAAGAGCAGCGAGACATGGCGGGGGGGGACAGCAGGTACCCCCTTGCACCGAGCAGTGAGAGCCCTGGGGGACCAGCCCTTGCTGGGCTCTCCCCACCCAGAGCATAGGAGGATGGTGGCAGGAGAAGGAGGAGAGGTCCCACCCGTGGCTGCAACGCGCCGGGCGGTGACTGACAATCTCCTCCTGGTCAATAAACGCTGCGATGTATAAAACAGGGTGCAGGGCCGGCGGGACGAGCTGCTGCTGCCGCTGCTCACACCAGAGGGAACGAGAGAGAAAAGCGGCTGCATCTCCTCTCCGGGAGCAGCGCTGAGCAAAGGGGCTCCCACAAATTCAGCCTGGGGAGAAAAACAGGCCAGGTGGAAATTTCCAGCTTTTCTCCTTGGCTGAAATCACTGGAATTTGGCCCAGAGCAAAGCAGGCGGCTGCACCAGGCTCTGCCCAGAGCCAGGGGCTCTGCTTTCCCCGCTCCCCCCGTGGCTGAGCCCTTGCAAAGCTCAGTGCACTGGTGCAAAGGGGGATTATTTTTGTTTCAGGCTGTGTCTTTGTTCAGCTCTAATTTGACAGCACCAGGTTTACAACAAGACATTCTAAAATCTCAAAGCCCCTCACTCATCTTGGGGTATGACCCCTTGTCCTACACCAGACCCCATCACCCCCTGCCAGGAAGGTTAAGAAAAGGGGGTGGCTGTGGTGGGGGATCCCTGACTCTGCCTGATGCTGGTTGGCACCCAGACAGTGTGAGTGTTCTACAAAAAGAGCTGAAGCATATGTGCACTCGCCTTTTCACAGCTCGCCAGGCAGAATTACTCACAGCTTTCCGCAGGGATTATCCCCAGGAGCTGCTTCTCCCCATCCTGAAACCCCAGGTTGGAGCTGGGGGGTCCTATAAGGACAGGGAGTGACAGAACAAGGGGAAATGGCTTTAAACTGGGAGAGGGGAGTTTTAGATTAGATATTAGGAAGAAGTTGTTCACTGTGAGGGTGTTCAGACACTGGCCCAGGTTGCCCAGAGAAGCTGTGGCTGCTCCTCCCTGGAAGTGTTCAAGGCCAGGTTGGACGAGGCTTTGAGCAACCTGGTCTAGTGGAAGGTGTCCCTGCTGATGGCAGGGGGGTTGGGACTGGATGGACTTTAAGGTCCCTTTCAACCCAAACCATTCTATTCTATGATTCTATAAAAGTCACTGAGCTCAGGGATCCTCTTGGCCCCCAAATGCACTTGGTGCTCTCCAAGCCACAGGAAGATGCTGCAACCAAACACTTTGTGGCAAATAACAAGTCCTTGAGTTTCACCATCCTGTCTCGTCTCACACAACCTCTTGATCCTCATTTTGGGGGACAGGGGGGTTCCCTTTCTGCTATTTCTGCTATGGGTGCAACCAGGCCGTGCTGGGGTACCTGAAGAAACTGCTACAGCTTAGACTGCTATAGGGGACCATAGGGAGACAAATCCATCAAGATTAACATCTCCAAGTGCTTTCTCTTTGCTTTCCCATCCCCAAGGGCAGCGTTAGACCCAAACAACACCATCCACCCTCCCAAAGTGCCCAAGGTGACATGAGGGGGAGTCCCATGAGCTGGACTTTCCCTGAGTTTTGCTGGGTTTTCAATTTTTCAAGCCGTCCCTAAATAATTCAGCTCTGATGGAGCTGGCTGGAGGTTGGTGAGCTTGGATGCTCCTTGGGTTTCTGCTTGACCCACTTTAACAACCAGGAAAACCTGCCAGGCATGATGCTCTGAGTGTGATGAGGCAAAAGTGGCCCAGACACCCTGGTCCCCATGGCAGGAGGAACACC
>NW_010313618.1:0-11023 GCF_000700745.2 Antrostomus carolinensis
ATGATATGGAATATCCCACTGGCATATCAAATGCCAATTTGGAGTCATTGCTCTGGCTATACTCCCTCGTCCAGCTTCTTCTGCACCTGCACACTAGGAAAGCATGGCAAGTTGAAAAGTCCTTGGTTTCTTAGCGACAATTAAAAATATCAGTATATTATCAACATTGTTCTCATACCAAATCCAAAACACAGCACTATTCTAGCTGATAAGAAAAAAAAGCTCTATCCCAGCCAAGATCAGGTCAGTGTGTAACTCTTAAACTGGAAACAGCAGGTGAAGGGAAGATATAGGTGTACTATCTGATCACAGTTTCACTTTGCAAATTTTGTGGAATGCACCTGTTTGGCAGGAAAATGCAATTCTATGATGTTGGAGCTGAGTTTTCTCCAAATCAGGGCTGAATTATTTCCAGGAAAATATTTATTTCATTTTTTTCAAAGTGTCTTTGAGGCCTTTTCTGGTATTCTTTGGAACAATCTGTACAATTCTTATTTAATTTGGAAATAAAAATGAAATTCTTAGGAACAGTGATAAGAAATGATGAAAAATTCTCAGATATTCTTAGAAATTTTTCTAGTATAAGGATGGATTAATAAATGAATAAATAAATACATAAATAAAACTAGCTCATCTTTAGTTTGAGCACCTTATGAAAATGTTATGTTATAGTAGTATAAAATGATGAAAGGGCCAAAACTAATGACCTGGGATACATTTTACTTCTATAGTCTTATGTCTGTAAAAATTTGTAGACTGTTTGAACTCCATTCTTACTGTCTTCAGCTGTAACTGAATTAAAAAAAATATATATATATAATCTACAATGTTTTAAATACATCTTGCAAAACTCACATTCAGTAAATATATGAAATATTATTTTAGCAATTTCCATGATAATCTTGTTGACATCATATTAAGCAATTTTGTCAATTGTGGATGTATGCAGTTTTAGATCCGTTTTTTCTGTCAATTTCCTTAATGGACAAAGGGGAAATTGGACTGTAAATTGATGCTGCACTCAACACAGGTATAAAGAATAGAGTACAATACTTACTTACAGGTATAAAGAAAAGAGTATAATATTTATACATCTGTCACTTCTGAAATAATAAATAAAGAAACTTCATATTATCCACAGTAATGACCTATTTAGTCATTTCACTTCTAAGGACAACTTAATAATTTTTCTATAAAATGTTATTTCATCATGTTTTAATGCCTCTGTATATCTTCCAGAAAATAATATTACAGAACTGAAAATTCTTTGGAAATCAAAATATTATTTTCAAGTTATATATTGTCTAATGGTCCCAGTAATTTCTTTTACACACCCATTGTGTAATACATAGAAAACAGTAAAACTTCCCATTAAAATGTCCAACATAAGTTCTCCCAAACTCTTTCAATTCTTCAAAGAAAAAGAATACACCATTGTGAATATTTATTTTTTGTAAAAATTGGAACAACTTCACAGAGGAGACTAAAAAAGTCTCAATGCAGAGTATCCACATACCTGACAATAAGTGCTGCTGTCTTTGTTTATGGGAGGTATATCTGTTTGGTTTTAATTCTGAGGGAACACTGCTGTTGCTGCTGTATTTAACATAATTAGTAATACCTCTACTGAAATATAATTACAGTTTCTCTTCCATGCAGGTTGATTTATTGAAATGTTCCCTAGATCAGGCAAAAACTGAAAGACAGTCTGAGGAACTCAGGAGGGGTTAAACAAGGCTCAGCAACAAAAGTAAGAATCTCTAGGTGCTGTACTAGATCCTCAGACATTTTAAAACTCCAGGTAGCTTTGTTAATAAAAATATTTGCAGTGATAACCAGCTACTCAAATATACTTATAAAACTGACTCTCAACAAAATTAATATCTTTATGGATCTGGACTATAAGGCTGTCCACAAGGTCAAGTATCAAAAGGTCTGAATAGCTTTGAAGGTATTAAAAGGACAAAATGGAAGTTACGCACTTGCACAGAATGAGTCCTTAGACTTTCTCATCAATAACAAAGCCAAACAGCAAGGATAAAATTCCTCCTTTCCATTTCAAGTAATATTTGTCACTTTAGTAGGAGGATTTAATGTAAAGTCTGTGAATGGAAATAGTCCAAAAGACAGGAATGGGAGGTAGAAGACAGCAGAGGATTGCAAAATACTCTGTATTATCTGAACTGCAAAATGCCCCTGCAGGAAAAACAGTGCACTGGGGCTTCAGAGTGACAAGATTATATGAAAAGAGAAAGACTATAAAATGTGATAGGGTGGGCTGTCTGTAGGCACTTTTGGTTGCCAAGGAAGCTGCAATGTTCAGAGTGTTCCCAAGGGAACATTTTAGTCATTTGTTTAACATAAGCTGTGGATAGAGTGTGATGGGTAGCAGTGACAAAGCTACCAGGAAGTTTGTCCTCACCTATAAAAATATTCCTCCTGCCTCTGCAAATAGTCTGTCCTCCACAGTCTAATAAAACACTAAATGGACCTTACTTAATGTCGTGTTCTTTTATGTTTATTTACAATGGGCAACTTAATATGCTTTAAAGTCAAACCAGTATTTTTTTCCACAGTACTCTTCATGAGTAATTTTGTACTTTTTTAAAGAGAATACCTATATTTTAAAGAATACATTCTATTCTAGTCCATTAAATATTTTCAGTACAGTTCACTAGTAAACTAAAATAGTGAATACTTGTGAGAGTATTCTTTTTTTTAATATTTTCCATGTTCATTAGTGTGCAGTTAATGCATCAAAAATGAACTACAAATATTTTTGTGTCATTTCCAGTAGGTCATAGTAAAACTGTTGTGAAAGAAAACACAATTATTTACAATGTATGTAACAGGTAATTAGATTCTGTGTAATGAAACATAAACACATTATATTGAGATTAATTTAAAAACACAGTTCAAAATTAAGATAGGAAATAATTGATGTAGACTCAAACTTTTGTCTTACAAATTGATGAATGGTTGACTTAAATAGCAGGTTAAAAATTTAATTTATTTTCTCTCCTATTACCCTTAAGTCAGCTAATACTTGTTGACATTAACACAATTTTGCAAAATATATAGAAGTACAAGAGAAAGTTAGAGCTACCCATTACAAAGCATAAAGCAACATGAGGGGGGAACAAAATACTATTAACAATTAAAATATGGTATAAATTTCTGTCTTTCACAAAGAAGAACATTTCTGCAGGTGGATATAGTTTTAAGTCCCATTAATGAAAACTAAATCCCTCAAAACAGGGATCCTATTCTGTTAGTTAGTATCCTAGCTGTTATAACATAACAAATAATAAATGTAAATTCATTATAGAATTAGTAGAAGAGGTCCCTAGGGAGGACCTCAAAAGACCATGTGGTCAATCCCTCTTCACTAAAGTATGTTTACTTATATTCAGAATAAAATTTGAGAGCATCCAATTAATTTTCCCTTAAAACCCTTCTATTTAAGGATATTTCTTTGCACTGCCATTTGGCCTATTCTACTCTGCACCAATATGATAATTAGACCATTTTTTCTTATTATCAAATTGTAACACTTCTTGTCATTTAGTAAGCTGGTAGGTTTTTCTTTTTCTGCTAAAACAACTCCTTTGTAAGGACAACTTACATTTTGGAAAGTTATTCCTATGCCCTCACTTTTATCTCATTCAGCTCTTCACTCTTTTTTTCAGTGTTAACATATACTTCCTTCAACTTTTCTTCACTGATTACATTTCTAAAAAAAAGGGAAACTCAGGCACCTTTGTTTTTTTCTCATTAGTACTATACTCTATTCGTTTGTGATTTCCAAATCATGCAGAATCTTAATCTCAGCAATACATTCAACTGCTCTTTGATGTCAGACAGTCCCAGACATAAAGATGCATGTCCCTTTTGCTTATTCAGAGCATGTGGTACAGCCAACATAAATAATAATTCCTATTTAGACAGTTCCAGTGACCAAATGCAAACAGAAATGTTATCTTCCACATATGATACAAAATACTTCTCAAGTGTAAGTGAATCTTGGAATGTAACTGCCTTTTTTTTGCCACAGCAACGCATAAAGTCTTGTTTAATTTGTGGCTCCACTATAGTTGTACATTCTTTTTGGCATCATTAGTGCATAAAGAGATAATTTTGTTTCATATTTGTGCACATTTTATTTATGCCTCTTGTGACATTTCGTACTTTGTTTTTGTTGATGATTTCAGATCAGTTTTCCATTTTCTCAAGGTCACACTGAATTCTGATCTTCCAAAGCACTTATAACCCCTCCTTTCTTGACACCATCTGTATGCATTATTGTATATCAACATCTAATTCCTGAATGAAAATATTAAACAGAATCAGTCATAGAACAAACCCAGGAAGGACCTCACTTGAAATCTTTCCAACAGATAGTGAATCAATAATAAACACTGAGTGTAGGTTTTCATCCAACTCTACACCAATTTTATAATGATAAAATATGATCTATTCTTCCTGAGGTTGCTCATGAGAGCATGTTATGTAGGAGGGTCCTCAAATCCTTACTAGTAAGTATTGAAGTCTTTTCTTCCCTCTCATTCATTATCCTGTTAGCATAACAGAAAGGAAACTGGATTGATATGCCATAATATGTTCCTGACCAATAGTAAGTGCTTTTTACCACTTATCTATCTTCTAGTTATTTAACAACATTGCTCCACAGACCTTACGAGGAGAAGAGTTGGGTTACTATATTGTTTTTTAATTATCTTATCTCATTTTTATTTCTCTTCCTCTCTAATTTCAGTGTCTTTTTTCTTTTTTTTTTTTTTTCTCTCTTTCATAAATTCTCAGGCATGAGCACATGTTCAGATTATTTCAGTGTTCTTAATGTAGTGTTGATTTCTTTAGTTCCTTATTAATCAAGCACAGAAGATTTGAACAAAGTATTCCTCAATGTCTTATTTCCATATTCTGGCCTACAGTCCTATTTCTAGGCTAAGATTAGTGTTGTTATGTGTTTGGACATGATTAATTTTGTAAAGACTGAATCAATTTGTACTTAAGCCTCCTTTGTTCAGTTCATAATTTGTTCTCTTTCCCATAAGTAATTAACCTATATATTTTTCTTTGTTCTATAATACATTCATAAATATTTATTTTTATTTTTTATTCCCATTACAAAGAACTCATTTTGCCTCTTAGTCTTTTGTTTGTTTGTTTGTTTGTTTGTTTTTTGTTTTTTTGTAGAGGAACATTACAGAATGAAGGCTATCCACTAAGGAACAATGAGTTAGGAAGAGACACATATTTCAAACGTAATGAAAGCCAAACTAACTGGACTTTCCATTTGAGTAGGATGCTAGAAGATGTGTCTGAGAACAAAGAATAGATTCAAAGAGAATGGAAAGAAAAAAATAGAATTGCAGAAGAAAATTTCAATAAAATCTCAATTACCTACAATGTCAAGAAGGATTATGAAATCTTATTACTCCTGCTGCGAGCAGGTGTCTGAAATTTATGAGCACATGTCAAGTTCCCTCTTCTTCTTCTCCATGTAACCAATGAACATGCAGTACTACTACATTCTTTTAAGGAACAGATGTCTCTGAGATGGATGGAAAGCTTCCAACTTCAGTAATAACATGCAGCAGTGGTAACTGTTAAATTTCATAGGCAGACATAGTCTTGTTCAGCTCATGCTCCAAATATGTGTGAAACCTTGTCAATACAGCACTTATCACTAACCTCTATGTTAGCAAAATTGCTAAGGTTGGGTATATTTGCTTCTGCTCAGCGCTTTGTTAACTCTACTTGTTGTTCTTTGAAAACGAACACACATGGAACTCATACATATATGTAAAGACATAGTGCTCTATGTTTTCTTGTGATTCTTCATAGACATTTTCAGTTACTAATACCTTCATGCATACATGAAATTTAAAAAAAAAAGAATCTTAAATTTGAAAACAAAACCTCAGATCCTATTAGAATGTCAGTGTTAATGTTTTCTGTAGAGTATGTTTTGATTGATCAAGATCAAATAGACAGCATAGACTGTACTTAGGAATACTGTATTTCAGGTTGGGTTTGCACCTAATTGGACTTATCAATTTAATGTCTATTTTACATATCATAATTATTGAAATGCATTAGAAGTATGTTTGTTATCATTTATGAAAATATCTGGCCTGAAAATTAATCCTTCCCGTTCGGTGGCTTGCAGTTTCTCCTGCAAATAAGTAACTGCCAGACCAGTTCATCTTAGAACTTAACAAAACTGAATTTGTTATATTATAATTTGCCTGTCTCTGCTTAGATCTATTTTATGGTTTTATTCAGGGACAAGTATGAGAGAAATATTCTTTGTGCATACTGCAATGTGTAAGGAAATATCCATATGTCATTTTCTATCCCCTATGTATCTCAACCTATGTAACTTCAGAACATTGTCCTTCTCAAGGAAGAGTCAGTGCATCCTAGCAGCTGAACAATCCTCCCATTAGGATATTTTAAGGCTTCAGAGAGACAAACACATTATTCTGTCTAATACTTTCTGTGTCACATGTCTATAATTCTTCAGTAATGACCTGTGGAAGAAAAAAAATAAAATATATATATATATATATATACACACTATTTTAAAGCTTTGAGAATGTATAGCTAAGTATAAAGTATATTTTTCAATAAGAAAACTAAAAATTATGATTCCTTTCAAAGTTAGACAGATGTATGAATGTAGATTTCAAATACAAGGTAGACAAAAATAGCATTTTAATTTTACAGAGCATACAGTGGAAAATACACTTTATGTCTTTTCCCCTAATCAACTTTGCTAGATCATAAATGTCTGGACTAGTCTGACTGCATTGTGTTCACTGAGAAAACTGCTTCAATTATCAACTGCTGTTGTCACTGCTTTCCCTCATAATGTTTTTTACAACCATTGATATTGTCTGCATTGATATTATAAACACCATCATTTAATGATGGTGTTTAATACAAAATGTATTTTTCTTCCCTGGTACTAAATAAACAAGTATGAATTAGGCAATTCTGAATGTTCAAAGTTTCTATGGCTTTACAGAGGTTTCAGTTTCAGCAGGCTGTAAATTCATTGTGAAAAGGAATGAAGAGGAAGGAAAGAACACACAGATCTTTTATGTCAGAGTTTTGCTCAGCTTGGGGAAAAAAAAAATATGGGCAAGATTAAGGTCTTTTATCTCAATGCATAACTTTTTCCATTTTAGTTGAAAACATTGCAACACCAAACTAAAAATCAAAGCTTATACAGTGTGAGTTGTTTGCAGGCAGTTTTTTGTTTGGTTTTTGTTTGGGTTTTACTATGGCTTTAATCTTCCCTCCAAGTTAACTTATGCTGTTTTTCTAATCATGTAGTATAAATCTGTAACACCTATAAACGTTCAGCCAGTCACAGTGCACAACTGATTAAACTTTTTTATTATATTATCTTGTTTCTTTAAGAGTAGAAATGCTATTAAATTGCTATTTATTTTTAATGTATTCAAACACTTGGAAATAGGAAAATAAATTCATAATTAAATATGAGGTTAGTCTCAACAAACATTAACATTTACTGTACTTTTTACAATGAAGTTGTTCTGTTTCATGCAACCAGAGCATCTGGCAAATGCTGTATCTAGATTAAAAAGTTATGAAATAGAAATGCATGTCTGTTATTGTAATGTTGTATGTTCAATAAAGCTTTTACATAATTTACCTTGAGTGAGTTTTCAGCCTTTAGTTACTCCAATTCCGTTGTCCTAAGGAACGTGTTTTTTAAATTATTTTCTAGCAAAAGAACAAGTCTTGAAAAACAACAAGAGGAAACTTTGAACTTCAAAGTAGCTCTGAAAACCAGAAATTGGATACTGTAAGAATTTTACTAATCCAAACGTACAAGTCAATCAAAAGATCTGTAATTTTATATCTCACTTCCCTGACTAGCAATATTATTTATTAAAGATTATATGTCATTAATAGTTTAAAATATGCTGGAACAATGCTTTCATCAAGTTGCTTCAATATGGATAAAGATGGATAGAAAAAATATAGGAAAAATAATGCTCTCTAACACTAATTTGGATGACTGGAAAGAGTCAGAAGGTATTTTAAAATATGTATGGCCTTTTTTGTGACTTTACAAAGCTGTAGAAATGCAACTAGGCTATGACTAAATGATTTAGATAATGTATTATATGCATTGTCTGCATCACAAAACTTCCCTTTTGTGAATCTTGTATTTTATAATTTCATAGTCAAATACTTGTTTCACGAAGTCAAAATCAGCCACAGTCAGTAGGTTTTACAGTTATGAAACTTGATTGCATATTATTAAATCAGTGTGTTCCTCTCTATTACCTAGGAATCTTTTTTTCATTTTGGAAGGTCAACTTTGGATGGAATTTTAATGATCAGAAAAATGCACTGGAACTAAATGTTATGGTGGAATTTTCAAAGGCAAAAGGGGTAGTTAAATGATTAGATGCCACAGGAATGTCATTCCTATGAATGTGCATGTCCCTAGTTTCAAATTAAACCATATGAAAACGTATGGTTGTATATCTATATTAAGCCCTTTTTTAATGAGTATACATCTTCTTAGGGCATCAAATAATTTGCTTAAAGGAACTGTGACTAGTGGTACTGTAATAGGACATTAGATAACCCTTGGAGGTTATGCTAGATTGACTAAGCCTTTCTATCTTCCTCTTCTCTTTTTAGCTGGACTTTAAACCAAACAGGTCACATCAGAGAATATATTTCAAAATTTTACTGAAATTTAAATTGTTGAACAATAAATGAATTCTCACACCAAAAAGATTCTCTGATGTGTACTCCCTTTTACTAATTGCTTGAGATTAGTTTTCTATGGACAATGGAAAATCCTTACAGATACAGAAGTATTAAGCCATCCATATTCCAGACATCAGTATATTCTTGAGTGAATTATTACAAAAACAGTCAAAATTAGACATACATTTAAAAATATTAACATAAAGCTTTCTTTAATCATAATGAAATCCTGAAATAGAAAGCAGACAAAACTAATGAAAAAAATTCTTTGAAATATGAATACAAAACACAGAGTAAATACTTAATTTCCTAATCCAATGCATAAAATTTCTATGGGAAAAGAAAGGAAAAAAATAAATGTTTTTAAGTTCAACTCTTTTAGCTCTTTTAACTTTATAAAAGGAAATGGGAATATTTTTAACCACGACTGTCAATGAACCATGAATTTTCTAAATTTCTTGACTTGATGTGTCTTTCTTGGCATGACCTGTTGTTACACTCCATTAAAAAAGAACATTGTGTTTCCTTGCACAATGCAGCATGTTGACATAACAGCAAACAAAATATCATTTTGATGACCCTTTAGGAGTGAGAATTTTGAGAAGCTGTGGTTCACTGAAAAACAGGGTTTAAACAGACTATATTTATTCTATTAACCTGTACAGTGCCACAGTTCTGTGATATTTAATATAGATCAAACATGCTACATGAATTTTCCATATTTCTTCTCAGAAAGTTATTTTTTACTTCAGAATATAACTAATGAAACTGTATAATATATAATTCATTCTTACTTTAACGGTTGTGCCAGCTTTGAAGAGGCGCACTGGAAATGCTTTTCAGGACATATAAAATCTAAATGTTATTCAATAGCATTAGTAGCTTCATGTTTGACACAAAATATTGTTGCTGTGTCCTGCCCATTCTGTGACAGTCAAGGTAATTGTGTAGACAGACCTATAAATATGCAATATACTAACTCTTGTGGCACACAAAGCCAGCTTCCAATGTATCACATTTAACTAATAGATTATACTCCATAATGTCCAATTAGCCAGGTAGAACCACATGAATTGAAATTAATCTGTGATGATGTGCTAAATAAATCTTGTATTTGAAATGTCAATTTGCAAATGTCATCTTTTTGTACATTGAACTTCTGTACTTTGTACAAAGACGATGGAGGGACTGGACCATGTCACATGACGAAAGGCTACGAGAGCTTCTCAGCCTGGAATAAAGAAGGCTCAGGTGAATCTAATCAACATGTAAAAATATATGATGGGAGTGGGGAGTAAGGACAACAGAGACAGGCCTTTCTCAGTGGTGCCCAGTGGAAAAAAAGAACAAATGGGGACAAACTGAAATACAGGAAATTCCTTCTAAACGTAAGTGGAAAAGCCCAGCTTTTTTTTACTATGAAGGTGGTCAAACACTGGAACACATTGTCCAGAGAGTTTGTGGATTCTCTGTCATCTGAGATATTAAAAATATAACTGGACATAGCCTTGAGCAACCTGTCATAGCTGACCCTGTTTTGAACAAGTGGTTGGACTAGACGATCTCCAGAGGTCCCATCCTACCTCAGCCATCTTCTCATTCTGTGACCACTTTTATTTCCCTATAGAGACAGAAAATGTGATATTTTAATTAAACTCTATAAAAAGCCTCATCCAGTTGTAAAAATGGATCCAGATCTTGCAGAATGAACTGCAAATATTATGCACATTGAAACTCTGTATCTAAGTTTTTCTTTCACAAGTCCAAAGTCACTGCAAAAAATATTATCTGATTTTTGCTGACTGCCTGGTGTTCGCAAATACAGGTTGCAAATTACATCAGGCTAGAAAATAATAGCTTTGTTTCTGAATATGATACTAAAAATTGTCAAAGGTTTTTTCAAGGAAATCTTTCTCATGGAATTTCATGAGGAACAAATGAGATCTGAGAGGTTCAAACCTTACATGGAGTATCGATGACATTTCAATAGTTTCTCTGTATTGTTTAAAGACTAGAATGCAGATCTACTTCATTACATACTCACCATATTGGAGAAGATTTAGTTTTTTCCACACATGAAAAAGTCTTTGCCCTTCTTTTTTGTTCTCCTTTGTCACTGTCATTACAAAATTTTAAGTGTTGAATTACTCTCTTGGAGAATTTTCTTGGACTGTTAACTGGCTGGTGGGAAGAAGCCAGAAAGTAGTGGTCAATGGAGCAGTCTAGTTGGAGACCTGTG
>NW_010313619.1:0-311 GCF_000700745.2 Antrostomus carolinensis
CGAGGCCGCGGGACAGCATTTCGTGGGGCAGGACAGGACGCTGTGGGGCAGGACAGCACACGACCCCATGGGGTAGCACACAACCCTGTGGGGCAGGACACGAGGCCGCGGGACACGGTATCGTGGGGCAGGAGACGACCCTGTGGGGCAGGACATGAGGCTGCGGGACACAATATTGTGGGGCAGGACACGTCGCTGTGGGGCAGGACAGCACACAACCCCATGGGGTAGCACACAACCCTGTGGGGCAGGACACGAGGCTGTGGGGCAGGACGCGGTGGTGCGGGGCAGGGAGCGGTGGGGCAGGGTGG
>NW_010313619.1:436-717 GCF_000700745.2 Antrostomus carolinensis
GCGGCAGGACAGGACGCTGTGGGGCAGGACAGCACACGACCCCATGGGGTAGCACACAACCCTGTGGGGCAGGACACGAGGCTGCAGGACACGATGCTGTGGGCCAGGGTGCTGTGGGGCAGGGTGCTGTGGGCCAGGACGCTATGGGGCAGGACGCTATGGGGCAGGACACTGTGGGGCAGGACAGGACATGACCCCGTGGGGCAGGACACGAGGCCGCGGGACACGATGCCGTGGGGCAGGGCAGGACGCTGTGGGGCAGGTCGCTGTGGGGCAGGTCG
>NW_010313620.1:0-2544 GCF_000700745.2 Antrostomus carolinensis
CCCCGCTGCGATCTGACTTGTCCCTAGGAGCAACATCAGCCCACATTTTATCTATTGCTATTCCTCATGAAGATGCTGGTGCTTTGCATACAGCAGTGTGGGCAGTGACAGAAGGAAGATCCCTGTATTTCTCCTGTGTCCCTTTTTCTGTTTTTCTCCATTTCCATTTTTTATGATTTTTTTTTTTTTTTGGCTTATTTTGTTATCCTGAGTAGCTCACTTGCCTCAATTTTCATTTCAGTGTGGCAACTTCCACAGTCTGTATGGTTCAGTGCATTTTAAAACCATTCCTTGTTCATTATAAACTCTGAAATTTCTTTAAACACTTGATATACTGTAGCGTCTTTTTTACTGCCCTCCTATGTGCATTTCTGTGTAAAAACTGTTTTTTTTTATTTTGAAAGATACATGTCTATAATATACACTAACCGAGACTGTCAAAAAGAGTAACAGACATTCACTGTGTCAATTTTAGAAAACAAACTTGGACAGTAATCTGAAAAATTTATGATCAAGTTTTAAAATTAACATTTTAGTATCTGTTGGTTCAGAATATGAAAACAAAACAGTAAATTCAAAATATCTTTTGGGTTCTTTATACAAAGCACTAGATAATTGAATTCCTAACTGATACACAGCACAGACTGTAGAAATTTCAGGTAATCATAAATGGACAGGATAACAGACATCAGAAGTAACATGTAAGACAGAAACAAACAGTCTCGTTCAGGCTGATGCACAAGATGACAGGTACCTTGAACTGGTGCAGGTTCTGGCTTTTTTGGCACAGTTACAGGTATGGGCTCTTCTGGAACACCTTTCCTGGGCACCTTGAGCACTTCAAAGATATTAGTATGTTTTAGTTTTGTGGGAACTAGAGGTGTATATAAAACAATAAGACAAACAATACTACGTGCACACAGTCGTCTTTGAGAAATGGCTGTGGTTACGTTCAGTCATCAGTTATGCTTTGCTTCAAATATGTGGAATGTCCAGGGTATCAAATATGTCATGTAGGAGATGGTAATTCTGCATTTAGTTTCTGTTTCTGAGTCAAGGTGGAAATGTAGAAAATATATGCCCTCTTTGTAACCGCTGATCAGAGACTTATTTGTGGAATCCTACTGTACTGAAGTATCAGTCATGTATCATTCATTACTACTTTGTCATTGTAACATATTGTTTTTTAGGAAATTAACATTTACTCTATTATTACCACTTTTTTTTTTTCCAATCAATTATTTTCATTCTTTACACCTCCTCTTAATTTTCAGTTTTCCATATTTCCTGTCTTTTAGATTCTATTATTTACTGAAATGTATATGTCTTCTCTCTTTTGGATTATATTAATGAGCTTTTTGAGTGCTAATAAGATCATCAGTAGATATATCCAGTCTTTTGCTAGCAAATCTACCTCATGTATACTGGCATTAACTTACTTTTAAAGAGGTAGAGAAGTGATACTGCTACCGTCATGCAACAATACAGTCTATTAGAAAATTCAGGGATGCAACATTATGTTCTTTAAACTGAAGACTTATTTGCAGGCTCTTCTTCTGAACAACATGTTATCTGCTTAAACTAAGCATTCAATAAATGTTAATTCTTAAACTTTACAAAGAAGTTCAAAAAGCTGCAGATACTTTTCAAGGAATTGAATCTAGTTTTTCTGTCATATTTTTGACATTGCATATTCAGCTTCATATCTCCGATAGGAGATCACCAGAAAAAAATTAGTTGAACTTAAGTCCAGAAAAGCATGATGTTTCTTTCTAATGATGATACGAATAGTGATGACATGTACCTTTGGCTGGTGGTGGTTCTGTTTTTTTGGGTACAGCAACGGGCATTTTTTCTTGCAGGAGAGCTTTCTTGGGTACCTTGAGCACTTTAAAGATATTATTTCCTCTTAATTTCACAGGTAAAAAAATACAAAAGACCATAACACTTACAAAATCAAAGAATTTAGTTATTTCTAACACTGTGACATTCCTCTAGTGACTGATTGATTAGTTATATATGCAAAGATAGGAGCAGCAGAGGCTAGAGGTAGAGAACACATAACAAATCTCACACAAAAGAAGATATAATAAATGAAAATATTAATCAATACACAAAAAAAAAAAAAAAAAGCAGCTCCCCCCCAGAAGATATACCTTTAGCTTCTGGAGCTTCTGGTTTCTTTGGTACAGCCATAGGTTTCTTGGGGACAGCCACAGGCTTTGGGGGAATGGCCACTGGCATCTCCTCTTCTGGCTCTTCTTCCTCAGCCACGTCAGGCACTTTAAAGATATTAGTTCCTTTTACTGGACTGAGCTAAAGCTCACCAAATGGCAAACAGCAAAGCAAGAAAGTAAACCCCTTGACAGACTACCATAGAGTGCTCTTCAGACAACCACTCTTCCTTCAGGTGGACTACTCACAGCAAAGAGCCAAACCCTGGGTTTATGAGAGAGTGCTTGCTGAAGAGCCCCTCCCTTTCCTGCAGGCGTGTACAGGAACATAGAGGCATAAACTAAAGGCTGCTCTCGCCCCTCCCCACAG
>NW_010313621.1:0-707 GCF_000700745.2 Antrostomus carolinensis
GCTGGCAGGTGACATCTCCCCTTCTGTGGTGACAGTGACTCTGACCCTGCGCCTGTAGCCGGTGGTGAGGGATGCTCCTGTCTCTGCTTCGCTCTGGGTGTGACAGTGTTGGTGTCTCTAACCCTCAGGGGCTGCTCCTCTGGCCTCGCTGGGCTGTGGTCACACATGTCTGGGTGGTGGTGGTGTCCACTGGCCTCAACTTCTCCTCTCCTTCCAGGACACTCTCCAAAAACCTGGTGAAAAATGCCAAGAAAACAATCGGTCGCCAGTACGTGACGCGGAAGAAATACACCCCCCCCACGTGGGAGCAGCGGAGCAGCCAGCACTTCCTCGAGGACAACGAGGACGAGATCTCAGGTTGGGAGCACCCTGAGCAGGGAACTGGGGACACGGGCAGTGGGGTGTTCACTGGAGCAGGAGCATCTTCCAACTGGGAGCTTCCCTGGTGCAGAGGGTTCCCACCGTGGTGACCTCTCCCAGTTCTCAGTGATCTGCTGGTGGTGGCTGGTCACCAGCTCATAGTTCCAGCACCTGAGTCCTGCAGAGAGGTGGGAGTTCTTTGGTCTGTGACCTCAGCTCCTCAGTTGACAAGTCACAGATTGAAGCTGCAGCAAGGTGGGTTTGGTTGGACATAAGAAGAGTCTGACTGGTTTGAAAGTAGGAAAGGACTGGAAGGGACAGGAGTCCTTCATGTTGAGGATCACAGA
>NW_010313622.1:0-1173 GCF_000700745.2 Antrostomus carolinensis
GCCCCTCTGATACCTGAGGATAAGCTGGAACTCAGGGGGTTTATTTTCTGCCAAAGCTCCCTGCACTTTTACACAACACAGACCACAAATAGTGGCCAAAAGCTAGTCCATAGCAAGAAAAAGCAGGTCAGAAACTGCTGGACATCTAGCTCTGGGCAAGGATAGAGGTCTTTGAATCAGCTGGACACAGGTCCCCTAATTCTTGGCTCTCTGCAGTTCCTAAACAGAAGTAATTCTTGCTATACCAAATGCAGACCCACAAGGTATGTCCTGTGCTCATGCACTGGACACAGCTTTTGCTTCCTAAATTATATAATTATTTTAAAAGTCAGACCATCTTCTTTCCCCAAGCATCAAGCCTCTGTAACATTGCTTGAGTGTGAGTCATTGCATTACAAGAAACAGTGAACTTGCATTAGTGAACTGCAAAGTCATGTAGAAAACTAGATTTGCAGATTTTAAGTACACTAATAAGCATCTGCCATATACTTGGCTCTGAATTTTAAAAAACCTGAAGCCCTAGTGCATAATCTAGATTTACATTTAAAATCATTGTATGTGAAAGTGGACTTCACTGGTTTTAACACAGATTAAGCTTATTATTCAATATTTTCTTGGGTTTAAAGGGGTAAGAAGAAAAACTAAGGGAGTACAGAAGAAGCTTCAAAAGAAACCTTAGTTCTTATATCTTCAAAATCAATCATCTACAAACATTCAAAAGTAATAGCAGCATATTTCATAGCAGCAGAATTATCTAGTACAACTATTTAACTCAATGAATGCTCCCAAACTTATTCTGTTAGCAATAATGAGCATAAATAAGTAGGAATATAAAGAATTTAACCAAAGAAAAAATTCTGAACTATAACTTTACAAGAAAAACAGGCACCTCTAATTCAATTCTTCAACAATAATGACCATCTCTAAATTCAGCATTGCAAACAGGTTAACAACATACCTGTACATATATAACTATAATATATATAGATATCCTAAATAACTTTGGTTACAAGAGCCTAATACAATCTAACTGTTGCCAAAAACCAGCTCACCTCTCCCTACCCACCACCATATGCTCCCAGGTCATAGAATCACAGAATGGTTTGAGTTGGAAGAGACCTTAAAGATCATCCAGTTCCACCCCCCCTGCCATCAGCAGGGACACCTTCCACT
>NW_010313622.1:1419-32460 GCF_000700745.2 Antrostomus carolinensis
TCTCCCTGGAGCCTTCTCTTCTCCAGGCTGAACAGCCCCAACTCTCTCAGCCTGTCCTCACAGCAGAGCTGCTCCAGCCCTCGGATCACCCTGGTGGCCTCCTCTGGACTTTTTCTAGCTGCTCCAGGTCTCTCCTGTGTTGGGGGCTCCAGAACTGGACACAGCACTGCAGGTGGGGTCTCAGGAGAGCAGAGGGGCAGAATCCTCTCCCTTGACCTGCTGCCCACGCTGCTCTGGATGCAGCCCAGGACACGGTTATTGGCCTCTGGGCTGTGAGTGCACATTGCCGGCTCATGCATTAAAACCTCCAGCTATCCCAAAGTCAGCATAAAACTAACCTCACAAAAATACATCATTTTTGGATGAGGTTGCTGGCTAAAATGGTTTAACAAAGGGTCTGATGTATTAAAGTAAGTGAAAGGGATAGAGCAAAAATGCACAGCTGGGCTGGAGAAACTGCAGCAACCAGCACAAGGATCAGCTTAAGCTGCCTGGGCTGCAGTCTGAAAGCTCTGGAATAGGAATGAAAAGCAAGTCAGGGCTGTAACAAATTTGCTTTATGACTGGGCTATTTTCAAGTTAAACACATACAACCACAAGTACTGTTTACATAGTCAGGGCAGTGAGGGTAATCCCAGATAAGAACAGTAGAAAATAGTATGTCAGAATAAGTAGGTATCAAAACCAAGATATCTTGTTCAGCGTTTAACCTCCAAGAAATGACCGGGGTAACTATTAAAGTCTGTCTCAGAGACAGCTGAGTAAAAAACCCCAGAACAACTGACTCACTGCCAGTCAAAACAGTCAGTCTCATTCCTTCTTATTCCCCAATTCCTCAATGCACTCACACTGCTCCCATTGCAGCAGGGTTCTGGCATTCATCTGACCCCTTCCTGAGTTGTTTTTACTCACTAATTTGGCAAAGAGCTAACTTGACAAAATAGCAAATAGTTCTCCACTTGTTAAGCCAGCAGAATCAACTCAGAGGATCAGGGACGCATCAGGCCAGCTCAAGGGGAAGGAAGCCTCAGGACTTTCTCATTAACCAGTAGATGACCATTACACAGGCTCAGGTATCTTGGCTAACCACAGTCTCACCTGCTGAGCTGCAAGCTCCCCACAGCATTTCCTTACAGCTTGCTTCTGCATCATCAACAAGCAAAGGGTTGGGGACAGCTAACAGACTCAGGACAAGAGCACCATTTCCAGTTCCTATGACACTGAGCAACAGCGTCTCATTTCTTTTGTTCCACCATATGGTAATGTCCCATTATTTCTTGAATGTAAAATGTAAATTAATCATAGAATCATGGAATCGATTGGGTTGGAAGGGACCTTAAAGATCATCCAGTTCCAATCCCCCTGCCATCAGCAGGGACACCTTCCACTAGATCAGGTTGCTCAAAGCCTCATCCAGCCTGGCCTTGAACACTTCCAGGGAGGAGCATCCACAGCTTCTCTGGGCAACCTGGGCCAGTGTCTGACCATCCTCACAGGAAATAATTTATTCCTAATATCTCATCTAATATCTACCCTCTTCCAGTTTAAAGCCATTGCCTCTCGCTCTGTCACTCTCTGCCCTTGTCCAAAGTCCCTCCCCAGCCTTCCTGTAGCCCCTTCAGGTGTTGGAAGGCCACTAATTACTAATTACTTGAGGGTTTTTCTTTTTTTCAGATGACACTCACACCTACGGGATCCTGGTCTACATAAGTCAGGTTATTAAATTCCACAGCAACTTGAAATCAGCAAAAATGGTTAAGCAACATCCACACAACCTGTATTTAAATTCTAACATAACACTGAACCAAATACATATCAGGCTTAAGGTTAGCAATACAGGAAAGCCAGGTGAAATATTTCCAAATTGAAAGAGCATTTGCAAAAACCAAACCAAACCAAACAAACAAAAACCACACCAAAAAAAAGCCACCAAACACCACACACTTCCAACCTACATACCTTCGCTTTTGTCACCCTGGCTAAATTCAGCATGAGGAAACACTTTGTGTAAAACCTCAAGAAGGTTATGGAAGGTTCGTTCCAACAGTGGTCTGATCACAGGAGATAACGCATGTCCTGAAGATGTCATGGCACGTTGGGAAGCAGGCACAATATTCTGCATTGCATGATAAAAATCCTGCGCGCTGAGAACTACTGAAGAAACATCAAGCTGTAGTTTCTGACTGCTCACATAAATCTGGGGATAGCGTCGTCTCAGGGCAATCAAGGCAGCCTCAGTGCAAAGTGCTTTTATGTCAGCTCCACAGTACCCTAGTGCACACAAAAACAAAAATATCTTCCATGAAATAGCACTGCTGTGCTACGTCTATTGCAAACGTGCCTAAAGCTAAAAACCATCAGTAGTACTTAACTGTCGAGGTCCTGAAAACATCTGCCAAAAGGTATCAGGTCATAATCCAGTGACAGTGTTGTGTACCAAGAAATTATGTGCAGGTATGTTGAAATACAGTAAGAAATTAATTCCACATTGAGGTTCAAATGACTAATATTTTCACTCTATAGTGCAATATATAGTGTATTTTCAGCTCAGGGTTACAGGTCTGTCACCGCTCTTTCTTCTTCCTTAATATTCTCTAAAGTATGTGTGTAATTTTAACAGGGAATCCCCTCTCCTTTTTTACTTTAATATCTCTACATTAATATATATTTTTAATAGCAAAGTAATTTGTTATACAGGATGAATATTACCAACTTTAAAACTTTTGCAGACTGAGAAAATGAGCAGTATAAAGAAAAATGTTTCGTGAGTAGAATATGGAAGAGATTAAATCTCTTGTTAAAAAAAGCATACTGCGGACTCTTGGAAAAACATGAACTTTTACTATTAAAAAAAATGCTTCAGACTTTTCAGAGTTTCATAATTTTACTAATATAACCAAAAGAGTAGAAAAGCTATTAAACAGCATTAGTATTTTAGTTCAGCCTAGCTTCTAAGTACCTACAGGTGGCTACCTATAATTGCTTAATCATCATTATTGAAAAATACAGATCTGATAATTATGAAATACTGAGACTTAATACCCCCGTGTCTCATGCAGTACTAATGGTTTGGGATTTTTCCCCAGAGCTAGAAACTAGATTTCTAATTTTTCCGTATCTCTCAGCCAGAGACATTAATATGCCACTGTATTTTGTAGCACCATGGCTACATCTTTCAAAAAAATGTAAAATATTATTCCAGTGGGAAAACTCTTTTAGAAAATTAGAGTCAATACAGAAAAACGTGTTCCACCACATAAAATTTCACAGGTTTGCAACAAAGTGTTAGACACTAATGAATCAATTCTTTACTTAAATTATTCTTGATCAACATTTTTTTAACCAGATTTCCTCCGCCCCGCCAGGTCTTACACCATTTGAACCTTTTCTACTCAGTTTTTGTATTGGTCTTTTGGCAGCACCAAGTCCCAAAACTGAAGCCTGTCTTGTTTCTCCCTATCCTCTGATGTTTTTTTCAGTGCCGCTGCCACACATATTTTTCAAAGCTGATTCCAGACACAGTGTTGAAAAATAAAAAAGGAAGCAATTAACATGGTCAATAAACAATTTTCCATCCCCATCTTTCAAATACATTAATTTGGGGGATAATAATAAAAGAAGCCAACTTTTCAGCTATAAAGATGACTTAAATTGGCTGAGATTTCAAAATTCTACCTGTGTTTCTCATACATACTTGAAAATAATCTTTAAAAAGCAAAAAAAATCCCAGATGGAAGATCACCATAAATATCAGATTCCTTCTACAACTTTAAAACTAAGCTTTCTGTTTTTATAAAAAGGTTAGAAGATACAATTCACATTCACAAGTCACCTTGAAATAAATACACGTGACATTTTAAATAATCAATAGGCAACTAATTATTTTCAGTACTAAGGTTGGTTTGTTTGTTTGAACTAACTCCCATCATGAAATCAAAACCATGCAGGCACATTCCATCAACCATGGGAACCTGTTAGAGAGTAGCTACAGGAGCATCAGAGAAATCAAAACCCAGGTTTTTCCTCTAAATTCTGCTTTGTTCTTTCAATATCAGGCATCACATTCCCATTTAAATTGGTTCACTTCTCATCTAACAAGTATACTGGATTAAATTAAAAGATGGGGATGGGGTGGGGTGGGAGAGGTGGGGGGGGCACTAAACCGAAGGGGTACAAGAGATATATAGCACCCTGAATGCCTGTCACCTTAAAAACTAGTTTAGAATCTTCACGACAAAAGATTCAGCAGCTCAGGAGCTATATCCTTTCCAATTTTTCTATTAATAAATGCTGTAATATCAGTTTCTAACAGTCATTTTAATCACCGCTTGTACATCTCCAAAGAATTGCAAAATTAGGAAATAATAGCCTGTAGCCTATTTTTTAAATTAAATTCTCAGGTGATCAGATACACAATTAGTCTCCATTTCTACTTTTCATTTCTCAGGAGCAATTACATTTGAAGAGTAATAATTGGTGTCTCTGTTTGAGGAACTCTCTTGTGCATACTGTACGTACATCCATTTCAGTGACAGGAAAACTGCAAAAATCCTGTATCTTGTGAAACATTAAAGAGCTTTTTTATTTCTAAGAAGCAAATGTACATTGATTAAGAGGAAGAAAAACACAAGTAAAGTATTGCCAAAGCAAAATAAAATGTATCATGCCAACAGCAAATAACTGGAGTTTCTTTTTCCCTGAATTGACACTATAGTATAAAATCAAGGTTCAGTGCATTTGCTTCCATTTTTGAAGCATCTCACAAAGGATGTTCAATTTGGCAGGCAAAATGTACTGGCACACCTTAACTTAGCACAAAACAAGTGTTCTTGTCAAGTAGCCCATTTCGTTCTACCCATCACCACCACGCTCTGCTAAACATTTTCAAAGTACAACTTTTAAAAGGCAGGACAGCAAACAAGTAGATTTTCGTGTAGGTTTTAAAGGAATGTGCTTTCATTACTGAAATTTCAAGTCATACTCTTCCACTTTTACTGTGCAGAAACTAAGTCTTCTCTAAAATTTCTTCTGCCTAGTATTCACCCCAAAAACCTACAAAAAAAGCAACTGGGTGAACAATCTTGACCACTTTTTACATTTTACATCATGTAACTCCCTACAACTCCTAAAACAGACTGCAGGGAAAGCAAGTTAGTGAACAATTCAGCATCATGACAGAAATGAAAAATCATAGCATGGTTTGGGTTGGAAGGGACCTTAAAGATCATCCAGTTCCAACCCCCCTGCCATCAGCAGGGACACCTTCCACTAGACCAGGCTGCTCAAAGCCTCAGCCAGCCTGGCCTTGAACACTTCCAGGGAGGGGGCATCCACAGCTTCTCTGGGCAACCTGGGCCAGTGTCTCACCACCCTCACAGGAAAGAATTTATTCCCAATATATAATCTAAATCTCCCCTCTTACAGTTTAAAGCCATTACTCCTTGTTCTGTCACTCCCTGCCCTTGTAAAAAGTCCCTTCCCCAGCTTCCTGTAGCCCCTTCAGGTACTGGAAGGCCGCTATAAGGTCTCCCCCAGAGCCTTCTCTTCTCCAGGCTGAACAGCCCCAACTCTCTCAGCCTGTCCTCACAGGAGAGGTGCTCCAGCCCTCGGATCACCCTCGTGGCCTCCTCTGGATTCTTTCTAACAGGTCCATGTCTTAACACTTACAGTTTTTTCTGTTTTTTAAATTATGACAAATATGAACATCAATGCCAAAACCTCCCCCTCCATCATTACACTATGATCAGAAGGAGTAAAAAACAAATCTAACAAGATATCATTTTGTCACAAAATGCTCCTGCGACAATAAGCACAGAATATTTTTACCAAACATCTTGAGAATGATGGTTTGCTTCTTTACAATTCTAACATTATTTAAATAACCCATATTACATTGTAAAAAGTGTTATCTGCAAGATGACAGATGGAGGAATTCACACTTTTTTGGTTGCTAATACGTCTTGTTTCCTACAAGACTGAGTTAACAGGTAACTGTCTCTCCGCCTACAGAAAGTTATCACTCAGAACAATGAAGTAAGCACCAGAGATAAGAAAAGATTTATGAAGTTCAGGATAGCTAGGGCCCACCTCCATGGAGAAACACACTTCTATGGAGAAAAAACAAAATTACTGGTGTTTATTGAAGGTACTAATAAGACATCAGTGTGTGGTCTTCTGAGCAATTCCATGCTCTCCCCAAGCTGCTTCACTTTGTCTCACATACACTGCAGTCATGCAATCACATCCAGTGAAGTGGGTTCTAAAAGGTATGTAATCCATAACATCTGGGACAAAAATCAACCCTCAGGAAATAACCTATTTTTTGCAAGTCCTGGGGCTTTTTCCTTCTAATTTCTTTATAATTATACCCCTGGATCCTAAAAAAATTCTGAGTCGCACATACACCTGCTTCCCCAGAGTCATTTACTTTGGTAGTATTTCAGCAGTTTTCTTCATTAGGATCCATGTGCTTGTAGTTAAGTGTTGCCAAGTTTGCTGAACTGGAGACAGGTATAAACCATGATGTGCAAAGAGCCTGTCGAGTCTAGGCAGCTTTTACTTGGGGAACAGGAGGTGTTGGTTTTTTTTGGTTTGTTTGTTTTTATAGAAAACCTTCACAGGGGAGGAACCAGCAGACCAGTATATACTGTATCAATGTGACAACTGCACTGATGAGTCTGATTTGCAACAGCCACAAAGAATCTGCAAAGCCTGTTTAAATAATTAGTTGCTGCAGATTTCATTTATAGAAATGATGAAGCAATCTCAAGATGAAGAAGATAAACCTGTCTTATTTCAGATGTTTTAAAAAGTCCTTGTAATAGTCAAAAGGTTTTAATCTTGGATGTATGGAAATATTTACATTCCAAGATACAGAATGGAGACAATCAAGTGCACCGTAGTTGGACAGTAGGAAAGCCAAAGGAAACAGAAAAGGGTTTTTCTTTTTGTTAGCTGACTTTTCCACAAAGCTGACAGGCTTTACTGAGCACAAAGAACATCTTCCAATCAAACCTACAAACGGCTTTCCTTATGCTCTGAAATTTAAATACATAATTGTGTTCTCAACACAAAAATATGATGAATTTTCAAACAACTGGGTTTTATTCCCTTTAATCCCCTCTCTCCCACTAAGCAGCACCAAGTCTTTGCACAACTCAAGCAGAATTTACATGAAATGGGTTTGGCACATGCTGTCTTATACCCGGCAAAGCTTAAACTGGAGTTTGCTGGACAGTTTTCTCCTCACCAGAAGATGTTGAGGTCTTTGTGCATCAAAAGCGGCACGGTGCTGCTTCGATGATAGGTGTCCCTGTGGATGAAGAGGATAATTCGGATGTACTGTAGCTGAATGAATGGACTGATGTTCAATTTAAAGTTCTTATTTCTCTGATGATGGATTCCAATGCAGAGATATTTGAGACCATCCTTTTTCTGAGAACTTCAGCGCTTCTCCAAGTAGATGACTGACAGAGGATGTATCTTTGCATGACAAATTGTTGAGAAGAGATTGTGATGTGTGTTTTAGGGTCATTTCCTCTGTTAAATTCACTATTAAAATATTTGGGTTTATTTCCCATTAGCTTTTAAGCAGCAGGTTTATCTTGAACAACCATCCTCCATTCAGTACAGCAGGTCTTTGGGTGCTCCAAAAGTATATTGAAAGTACTCATGGTGTGGTGCTTTTTTCCCCTCTGCCTATATCTACACTTTGGGGTTGTTCTGTACTATCAATCTAGAAAAAAAATTCACCTTTAAGAAAGGCTGGTTAGTTTTTTGGATTTCTGACAGAGGAGAGCATGCCAGTCAGTAAAAATGAAAAAAACAAAACACACAAAAAACAAGTACTGATTTCTTTTTTCCCCTCCATAAGTAGACAGAGAAAAACCCCAAGTCTCTATCTCTTCTATAACATACTAATTTAATGGAAAATCTACATAAAGATTCCAATTTTCACTTCATTTTGCTTCTCTTTGAGGGTATGCATCCTATATAGACAGTGATGTTACAGAAAGGAAACAGGATTGTATTTTTAAACAACTACTAGCTACTTATTTTGTGTTTTAGTAAGACAGAAGCATATTTTGTTATTACAAAAAAAAAAAAGAACATTGTTGAAAGTACAGAAGTTTAGAAAAGTAAAAATAATAAAATATCCTGACACATTTAACATACTTTCAGAGTTTTACACAGAAGAGAAAGCATCTATAGTGAAAAATACTAACATCGTAACACTCACCAACACATTTTTCAGCTAGTTCTCCTAAGAAAGGATCTGACAATTTGGGGTTCCAATCCCTGGTATGAATCTGTAAAATGTGCTTTCGTGCCTGATTTAGGGGAAAAAAAAAGGAGAGAGAGAAAGAGAGAGAGAGAGATCAAAATTAGTAAGCCAAATCCATGTAATAGTATTTTAGCCAAAAATATTATTTAATCATTTGAATATAAATTTATTTTACCTGTTTTTGACATGTCACCGAGACATAAAAGAGAACTTAATACTCAAAAATCTCTCAAGAATAAAGATTTTCCTTTTTCAATTTCATACATAAGTAATAATTTTTTCACTATACCAGCTGCACATTTTAATTGCTGTTTAATCAACATTATTATACATGAACTCATCAAAACTCATGTTCTAGTAGGAAGCATAACTTTATAATTTAATTTTTAATTGCTGCACCTATGATTAACAGCTTCTGCTGTCAAATGCATAACTAATTAATTTGTTGCTGAGTACCACAGTACATACACATGAATTCCAAAACTATTTCATTTTACAATTCTATAGAATCCAAATACATTTATCAATATACAAAGTAAATTTAAAGCATAAATTAATGAAATACTATGGTTGAGTTTATAGAAGTCTAGAACAAGGAACTGAAATGTTCCTCTTGCCAACATCATAATATCTCGCTTTGCATGTGCAATTTGTATGTGCTTAGCAGCCTACGTGATAATAAAGCTATTTTTTCTTACCATAACTTCCAAAACTTCCAATAGTTAGGGCTCATTACACAAATCCATACAAAACTAGAATTTTTAGATAAGCAATTCAATTTAATGCAAACAATTTACCTTTCTATTTGCATTCATAAGATCTGAAGTTCAAACAACTTTATGCATACTATCGATTTACTAAAAATGTCTTCCTAAAATTCAACATTCTTACAAGAATGCATATGGTTATTTCATAGGCTTGGCTGTCAAGCATGGAAATGTTTAATATACTAGAAATGTTTATTAATAAACCTCCTTTCTAAGTTTTACCTTTTGATCGGGCAAGTTGAAAAGAAATTCCCTGTCAAAACGACCAGGTCTCCTGAGTGCAGGATCTATAGAATCCAGTCTGTTTGTAGCACCAATTACAACTATTTCACCTCTATTATCCAGTCCGTCCATGAGAGCAAGAAGAGTAGATACTATAGAGCTAAAAGAGAGGGTGTTTTGTTTTGGTTTTTTTTAAAAAAAAGTACAGAGAGCACTGCAAGAATTTTTATTTTTTCAACTGCAACATTCATAATTTCAAATAAAAAAATTTAAGTTAAAAAAAAAAAGTTGCATAACTGTTTCAAGTGTCAAAGCAGGAAGGAATCTTTTCATATAATTTGCATTACACTTAGTATTATGACTCCATCAAAATCAAACTTCCCCCTTTAAAACTTTTGGGGAATGTGAGCTCAGGAAGCCATTTACTGCAGCTCTGAAAAGTTCTGCTCCATTCTCAGTATCTGCATCCTCCTACTTAGAGCAACTGCAGCACCAGGCAGAAAAAAGGTGCACCAAGACAAAGCCAAATGTTCCCATAACCTCCTAGTCTGCTGGCCCCAAAATTTCCTTCCTGCCCTCCTCACTTGAGTGGAGGAAGAGACACACACAAAAGCCACCACCTATAAAATGAAAGACAAGTGCATTGGCATAAAAAGTGCAGCAAAACTGCGACTGAAGGCAGCCAGGAAAAATTGCAGCCAGCAGTAAACTGTTGTAAAAAAAATGTTTTTAAAAAATGACACAAGAGCAACTGCTAAGATAAGTTTGCATATCACTCCATCCAGAATTAAAAGGATAGGGCTATCCAGTTCCTTCATAGAACATTACAATTCTTCATTTAAGAATAAAACATTTTTAAACTATTAGGCTGGTAACAGACCATCTGTTTACAGTACAGAACCAGCAACCAAAGGGAAGGCTGTGGAAATCTTGAAGTTAATGTGGCTGAAGGGTAATCTCCAGTACAACTCAATTCCCAGCACATTACAGTCTGTCTGAAGAACTGAGAAGATTACTTTTGACAACAAAAAAACTCAACAATCTGTCATTTCTAGTCTAAGTGGGCTTAAGGAAAAAACTTTATTGGGAACTGGGTAAAATTATACTTAAGAGTTTAGCAAGATAACACAGCATATACCAAGATAATGCCAGCGTATGAGAAATATTACCTGTGAATCTGATCTTGTCGACTAGAACGAACTGGAGCCAAGCCATCTATTTCATCAAAAAATATTATAGAGGGTCTCATCAAGTATGCCTGGTATGCAAAAAAACAATTTCAATTCACAGTTCAGTCATAATTTATCCATCAACACAGAAAACAGTTTGTTTTTATTGCAAAGTATTAACATGCTAAACTAACACATATACTGAGACATCTTTGTTAAAGTGTACACACTGAATACAAAACTGAATTTTCAGCTACAGTATTGTTTCAAAGCAAAAACGATTGCATTCTCCTTTGAATAAGCAAGATGGCACCAGTGTATCAGTTTTCCTGTTTCTCTGAGAGATTCAAGACAAACTGAGACACCTCACACACAGTTACAGAAAACATTATCTTATCTGCTCACAACCTGTTTGTTTAGACATCTCTGTCTGAAAACAGCTTTTGTTTGAGCAACCACATTTCACTGCTTTATGTGACGCTCTCTTCTGTCCATCATTTTCAAAGCCAAATAAGGATACTAAAATATATCCACAGCAGATGCAATCCTGCATCCTCCCCTACATAGCACTTATCTTGAACATGCCAGCCAAACTCAAACTTGCCAATTTAAATGTTTTTATCAATTTTTACTCAAACTACTTTGTCTACTTCATTAATGGACAAGTCGAGAGACTTCCTCTAAGTTTTCAGAGCAAGAAAAACTGTTCTCAGCATTCCTTTATTTCTTCATCTAAAAATGTAACTTGGACAAAATCTGCCCAATCTATGAAACTTACAGTTAAGTGCATTTCAATTGCAATTTATTTGGGCTGCCTAGAACACACACAAAAAAAAATTACAAAGAAATTATATGAAAAATATGTATTTTCTTCTAACCTGATCAAAAAGGAGTCGAAGCTGACGTTCAGATTCACCAACCCACTTACTGAGACAGTCTGCTCCTTTCCTCATAAAGAAAGCCACCTTTTTCTCTCCTTGACTGCATTCATTAGCTAGAGCTCTAGCTACCAAGGTTTTACCTGTTCCAGGAGGACCATAGAATAAACAGCCCCTGAAGATAAATGGATCAACACAGTCACAAACTTATTTTACGTCTCCTGAAAAACTCCAAGTCAAATTTTATAATGAAGACAGGGAGCCTGGAGAAGAAAGACTTAAAGTTCTAGTATTACTATTTAGTGTATTCAACATGATTTCATAAAAGCTGTTTGTTTTATGCTTTCAAGTTAGTAAATCTTTGCTTTGTAGAGAACATTAATGAAAGGCATACTAAGCTCCCAAAGGATTGCTTTCCACTAGTAAAAAAACCTCCTCAAATTTTAGATCTTAGAGTCAGTTTTTGCTGCTTCTTTGTAGAGACATACTTCAAGTGACAAAAATATCCCCAAATTTTCAATTTACTTAATTATTGTATATCCATTTAAACCACACACCCAGATGTCTGATTAATAAATATTAAAATAGTAATATGACATTACTGAGATTACTTCTATAAAAGAAACACCAGCATTTAGCTTGATTTAGTAAAATTGATAACATAATGGAAACAAAAGCAAGGAGCTACTCATTAGAATACTTGAAAATTCTTTCTGTGACCAAAAACACAGTTTACCTTCCTACCACAAGAAAAATAAACTAGATTTTTGTAACTCATCATCCCATTTATTACATTCCGATAGACAAGTGGGGTAGCAAACAGGTAAGTCTATCTGAACGGTAAACACTTCAGGGAAAGAATCAATCTCCTATGTGTTTTCAAGTAAAGCATTCTTCAAAACTTAATAAAATAAAAATATAACAATAAGAGTAAATACACCTACCTTGGTGGCTGAATTTTAAACTTTTCAAATATTTCTGGATAGAGAAGAGGAAACACTACCATTTCCTTAAGTGCAAGGATATGATGACTCAATCCCCCTATACTATCAAAACGCACCTTAGAAAAAAAAACAAACAAAACAAAGCATGTATTTTACCAGCTTTCCACAAAATTACCTTTACTTATAAAATAACATATTTGAAAACAAATTACAAACAACATTGCATTCATCAGCAGGAGTTCCTTGAATTTTAGAAGTGTAAACAACTTGAGAGAGTCAACTCGTGGTTGCCCACGTGAGGTTTATCTCGTTTGCAAGTTAACTGTGCCAGGGAAGCCTGGACACCGACAGAGATCCAGCCTAAGTCTGAGAGCATTTTTAAGCTCAGGCACAGCATAACAAAAATATAGTCAAAGTACTTCTAGACAATGCTTCAGCCCTAGTAATAATTCAGCAGTTTCTGCACTACAGACACCAAAAGCTAATGTGCATCATCGTTTCTGCACAGGCCACAGGACCCACACAGCCAGCACCGAGTTAACCAACCTGGGTGGTCAGTTCCGTTTTCTGTGCTGCTCAACATATCCCAGTTTCTACTAAATATAATCACAAACTGACTGTAAACAAAGAAATATAGTTAGGCAATTGATATTTTGGCTTCTTTACAATATGGATGCAGCCTGTTGACTACCTACAGGCCAAAAGCAAGTGCTTTGTAGCCCAAAGGAATAAATAGACAACAGCTTTGGAAAAAAAACAAAAAAGATCAGTGAGCTTATTATGAATTTATTTCAACTGTAATGAGAGGCTGTGGTGAATTCTGCTTATGCATAATTGGGAGAAGGAAAATAGAAAGTTTTAACAAAACCTACCGATTTATCAACAATCATGGGGTCAACGTCAGCCAAACTTGCTCCAACTTTCACACGTTCTCGCAGGATTCCACTAGCCAAGTCTTCTGCTCTAAAGTTTAATGGCAGGCACCTGTTCAACAGCAAAAAAACACCAAATAAATATTGTTCTGTTTTGATCATTTTCCTGGAATGTGAAGAAGCAAGAGATTAAACACCTTCTACTACCTAAAGAGACCACCTTTCTGGATTGATAAGGTCATCAAACCTAACCTTTTTATTGTGGTAATTTTTCTTGTATATCTGGAAGTTTCTTAAATGTAATTTTTCTTGTATATCTGGAAGTTCCTTAAATATAGCTTTATGCTTCCATACAGGTATTTCAAACTGGAGAACTAGGCTGGACAGAACATTTTTATTAAACACAGAAGAAACAACGTTCACCAAAAGAACAGGACACTCTCCAGTGTCAGTGATCAACTGCTTAAGTTCAGTATGGTAAGAAAAGGATTAACAGTACAAGGAAAACAAATTTTAAAAAAATTAGTTAATTAAAGTCCAAAGAAAGGAAATAAAAATATTTCCTGCAGATCAGTCATAACTCACATCTACCTGTTCCAGCTTCTTAGTGTACACAAAGAAGCTTTAAGCCCTTACGCAGATATTGCGTCAGGTCAAATACACAGATGAAGGGAGGAAGAGAAGTACCAGTAAGATACAGGTTACACTTCCAACTACACTTTTGGCAGTTGTACATCGTTGGAATTCCTCAGGTTGCAAAAAGGAACAGTGTGGCAGACAAGAAGAGATGGAAAAAAGAAAGATGAGGAAACACTTTTTTTTTCTGTTCAGTTTTCCAACTAATGTACCCGTGGCAGTAAGTAAATTTTACTGATATACCTTACAGATATTCCACTTTTAGATAATTGGTGAATAAATGTAAGGTCAAAAAATGTGTGTTGGGTGTGTAGAATGCACATAGCATTACACAACAGGAAAAGAGAAGAATAAGAGCTAGTACTGGGAGCACAACTGAACCAAGTGGGACCGAGTAACACCAAGAAAAAAAATCCATTTTAACAAAAAGAAGTTGTTTGTCTTACAACCCAACTGAACCAAATATTCCTATCTTTCCATCACTATTGTTAATTACCTACTCATAAGATTCAAAATCTATGTTAATATGTAACCAGTAATCCTCCTACACTGTGTCTGCAGGTAACCACAGGCAGAATCAAAAAAGTCTGCAGAACAGCTAGAACATTATAGAATAGTTCTGCTTGTTTTCAGCTGATTTAATAACAATCAAACCCTCCTAAAGACCAAAGATGTTTTGATACCTATTTCTTGCTCTGGCCATGCTTTTAGATTTTCTTCTTTCAAAACGTTCTTCATCTGAAGAGGTTGTATCACTGCTGTGAATGGCATGCTTCTTTCTCCTATTGAAATAGCAAAATAAAAACAAAACTCAGTCCTTTTTGCAGTAGAATGGCATGTTTTGATTCTTTTATAAAAAGAAAATTGAAATGGCAAGTACAAAACTGTTCAGATTTAAGATACATGCAAATTTTAGTTTTATTAAGTATCAATTTGGAAGGGGAACATCTTTTACTGTCACATATCCAATTTCAACATGAGTATTACTAAAACAATAGGTCCCTGTAAGATCTGTGGTCCAGTTGATGCAAGAGTGATTATTTAATCAATAAGCTGTTGAAGTTCATTAGACAGCCACTGTACTTCAGAAAGCTTCCAACCACTTTAGCCACCTCTAACATAACAGAAATATCAAGAACTTACTCAGTTTGATGCTTCCCTTTAAATTTTCTTTGAAAAAATTCCATACTTCCTAAAGCATATAATCTCTTTTTATGAGGTCATTAATTCTGAAGAGCAGAACAGTTTCACATAATACCTGCACTGTAGTTTAACTTCTGATCTAAGTAAAATTACTATTAAAAGTCTGCAAGAACCATTTCTTATTTTAGTACGACAGTATTTCAGAAAACCAAGTATTTCAGAAATATTAGAGAATATACATTACATCTTCTGTATAAAAAGGTATTCAGTTTGATATATGTGAAAAAAGCTGGCACTTTTTTTTGCAGGAAAAAGTTGACTACTAGTAAAAACTCATGTACTTTTAGTGAATACAGTGAGCTGAACCATTTGTATCAACGTGATACTGCACTGACTAGACATTTCTTGCCAAAGGATAACATGGTCAGTCAGTTTTAATGTTCAATGACCAAAAATTAGATACATTTGAAGACATATCAAAGGGAATATCATGCAATTAGGAAGAATTTTTATGACAGTGTCCTGACAAGAAGGGATAAAATAAGAGCGGAGCAAGAAGCATGTTAAAACTGAAGGGGTGATAGTTTTCACACTCTTTGTACCTTACTAGCAAGTACAAGTCCTGAGATTTCCCAACAAGCTCTTCAAAATTAAATGTTTTCATTTATATTACAAAGAAACACGTAGAATCATAAGATTCTGCTATTATTTTATTTACTTTTCATATTTTCACTATGCCATTAAATTGAGCAGTAAGACGAGTTTCAGCAGAGACTATCATTCATTTACTTGGATTCTGTTCATGGGCAGATATATCTTTGAAGTTCTGAGTACCTCTATTTTTTAGAAAAATTACTAAGCTCTGACCTCATCTGTTTTGTTAAATAAAACCCACTAACAGTTTCCCTGACAAGCTGGAGTATTCCAGACTTTAACACAAAAGAGAAGAGTCAAAAATGATGCTTGGCAAATATTTTATTAAATTGTTAATATTACTTGGATGAAATTTGAACTGGAAGAGAACAAAAAACACTGCCCTGATTCGTTTATTTTTTAGAATAAAAAGGGGATATTTGTTAAACTGCTGCTTTGGATTTAAACATTAAATATACACCCTTACAGAAAAAGCTACAGCGTGCAATGTGTAACTCTCCTTCCAGTACTTTCAGCACACCCATTTCCATTCTGTTTATCACAAAGCTTCTACTGGAATTATGAAGTGCTATGAAATTCATGTTTATATGCTGATCAGGATCTGAATCTAAGATACAATTCAAGACCCAGGTACATGCATGAATGAGCTGTACAACTCACTCAAGAATGTTTTGAAAATCAAAAGCTAACAGAAGTGTACTGAGGGAAAGCAAACAACTACATACCAAAAAGACTGACACTTACCTGATATGGCTTCTTCTTGCAGGAGATCTGTGAATATCAAACAGTGTATTTTCCCTCTTTTTTTGATGAGCTGGCACTGAGTAAAAGAAGTTACAGGTTTGCAATATCAATGACAAAAGAATAATAAACTAATCTAAATGCTGCTCAAAAGTGCTGGATTATTGCTTTACCAATAATGTTATCACTGGGTTCTCCACAAGCTCAAATTAAGAAAAGAACTGGGGGAGTAGAGCTAAATCAAATCTCTTACACTTTATTTCACTATCACCATACTTGGCTTCATACAGTCATGGGAATTTCACCCTCAGCCTCATCAAACCACCACAGCTATGGCTACCATGGCACATCCAGGGCATCAGCACTTTTAGTTTATTTGCAGGACATGAAACTCCACACAGAAACCTCTGCGTAGCTGATAATAAGAGATACCTTGAAACTTCTCTTAAAAGATAAACCACAGCATTTCTCTGTCACAGTCTTAATTTCCAGGTTGCCTTAAGATAAAGCACAACGCATACACCATTGTAACCTAAACCAAATATACACAGAGTACATTACTTCAAACAGAAGTATTACTAGGTTCAAAATCAAGAGACACTACACTGAAACCTTTATGGATCACCGAAGGCATGTCCTGTGAGGAGCAGCTGAGTACACTGGGTTTGTCTAGTTTAGAGAAAAGGTGGCTGAGGGGCGATGTCATCCCTCTCTAGAGCTTCCTGAGGAGGGGATGTGGAGATGGAGGTACTGAGCTCTTCTCCCTGTCATCCAGTGATAGGATGTGTGGGAAAGGTTCAAAGCTGCACCAGGAGAAATCCAAACTTGACATTAGGAGACATTTCTTTACCAAGAGAGTGGTCAAACACTGGAACAGGCTTCCTAGAGAGGTGGAAGATGCCCTAAGCCTGTCAGTGCTTAAGAGGCATTTGGACAATCCCCTTAATAAGATGCTTTAACTTTTTTTAACTGGCCTGAAGTGGTCAGGCAGTTGGACTAGATGATCACTGCAAGTCCCTTCCAGCTGAAGTATTCAATTCTAAATTTCTCATCTAGGCAAGATGTGGTAACTGCTGCTACGCAGTTGATCTAGAGTTACGAGTTAGGCTTACCACTCGAGAAGAGAAGCAGATATAACAGTAACTATTTTTTTTAATATGTAATTAACTAATTTATTAATTGCTTTCTGAACTCGACTTACTGTCATTTCTTGACCTAAACCCTGTTCACCTCCAACTCTGAGCCCAGCACACTGCAGTACTTGCAAAGTTCAGTGAGGCAGCATGCACTTGTGATGCCACCACCACTGAGAAATTGAGAGATTGTGTCTCAGTAGTCTTGTTCATATGGTGAACAAAAACAGAGGCAAGACTGAAGTCTCTAATGTTGCACGGGAACTCTGTCAGGGATGAGGAGTAGTCATCTACCTTTTCACCTCCCACACCCATGGTATTCTTGGAGGTCAGTAGAGCAGAACTGCAGGAGCACTGTCCAGTTCCTCACCTATTGGAGGGGCCTGGTATCTTTCAACAGTTTTTCTCTGTCTGAGATTATATGGCCGATCGTTTTCTTCTCCCTCGGCTTCTTCTGCTTCTATATCCCCATCTTCTTCCTGAGACTCTGTTGGGGAAGAAAAATATTTTTAGAACACTTGAACTTGATGCCAGAGATATCTCCATTCTAAAAATTAACATTTTAAGGGTCACTTAGAATTATTCCCCTCCTATTAATTAACACTAATTGCAAATCACTGGAAATCTGAAGACCAAGATAAATCTACAGCACACTGTCAAACTCCCTTCTAGTTTCCCACAGAAGGTTCTGGAAAATCAACAGAAAGAAAAATAAATGTAGTCAAATTAGTTTTGGCTGTAAAGTACTTCAAATACCATTTCTGGCCACTTTTTCCTTCAATAATTATCCTTCAAATTAAGAAGGCCTTTCTTCTCTTTTCCTACAGGAGCCTCAGAAATTCAAACATTTGACACAGCATTAAAATAAGTACAATTTTATGATTCACAGTATCATTTTTAAACAAAGCCAACAAACGCACTGCATAAAGGCACCACCTAGGTCCATCTATTAACAGGATCAGTATTTCCATCCCTAGATCTCAAAATTAAGACTGCTTTCTTACTAACTGGGACAGACCATACCTCTTACAGCAGTTTTAGTTCAAAACCAAGGCACACTATGCTGAACCCTGTATGGATCCCTGAAGTCTGAGTCTGATTTCTTAATGAAGCCAAGAATGCTGTTGATCATGACAAAGTTGGCCATAATCCCTTCTTTCTCAATACTCTTTGAAGCCACTGGCCAGTTTCATCCAAATTCATCAAGGAAGGTAGAATTTCAAATACAGCTGTGTGTCTACAAGCCTTCCAAAATTCAGTGAATGGATAGAAAACAGAGACTTTAATTAAAGCTTTCCCCAAAGGAATGATGCAGAACTGACTATTATATGTTCCTTCTGGTAAATGCCATCCAGCATATGAGAAAGAGCAAGTCAGTTAGAACATGTGTAGTTGGAGATTACATGCATTACATCCTGGCTTCCACCAGAGGACTGTTAAAAGGCATGTAAGGAAAGCTCCAATTACTTAGTGTTAACAGAAAACAAGAGTAAGGGAACGTACTATATAAACATTTAGAAACCAGTTTGTACTGCTACTTTCAGATAAACTTGCATTTGTTTAAAGAAAACTATTCGGAGAGATCCCCAGAACTTCTCCTTCTGAAGAGGAAGAATCCTTCAGTGTGTACTTATTTGCAACAGTCTTGATAATTGGTCTATTTAATAACTCCAAATCCAGATCCAAAACCAAATTACTTTCTGTAGTGCAATATATTGTTATCTTATGTTTAGGAGAGCTTTGTTTTAGAAGTATTTCAGACAAATCCTTACAATTCTTTACAATCCATACCTTCTTCTTCACCTTCTGTGGACACTTCATGGTGGTTCTGAATCCCATAGCTATTTCTCCTCAAGGATTTCCTTCTTCTTTTCACTCGAGAATACATATCCATGTTTTCCTGGAATAAAATTCACATACAATATCGTCCCATGTCACTCACAATGTTAGCCCACAGTTCAGTAACACTTCACACAATTTCTAGCCTCCAAATATTTTTTCAACAGAACTCACCACACACAGACTAGGAAAGTAGTCTTATTTTAATAGGTGATAAAATAAGACTCTCAGTACCTAGTCCACCTAACACATAGTTAACATCAATATCAAGTTGTTCTGGGGAACAAAGCAGATGACAGTCCCTGGTCCTGTTTTCAGACTACCAGAGGATGCTTCAAACCAAAGGAGAACTATCACAGTACCTCATGACAGCATGACAACCAATTCATCAATAAAGAAAACATGATCTAGTATATATCCATTAATTTTGTTCTGAATTTTAGTTTATCAAGTTTTTTAATGTTATCCACTGAAGAGGATCTGAAACTTTCGACAGAGCTACAGACAAATGTATGGAGACTGCAAAAAACAAACACACTCCCCCCTGACATTACTTTTATCCAAGATCTGAGACACTGTGCACTTACAAATTCTGTATCTGTCCACATTCGTAGCCGTTCTACTTCCCCAGACCGCCTATTTCTCCTGATGTTAATATTATCCATTTCCTGTAGGACAGCTTCAGCAGTACTAAAACACATGCAACAGTTAACCCAAAAAAAAAATAGTTTTAAAATCAAAGACATGCAGAACTTTTTACATAGCATCCAACAACTTAACATATGTGATTCTATGGTCTGTTATGCTATTCCAAGGTCTACAAGCGAACAAAATATAGAAATGAATTAAAATCTGAAAGTTTCAGGACAGCTACTTGAATCTATCAGTTAACTACAAAACTAATCAGAACAAAGAAAACTGGAAGATGAACCTACAGAATATAAACTCAGGAGTATGCAAAAGAAGGAATGCTGATGCTGTTAAAATTCAAGGTTCAAATTTAAGCTGTAGCATTTTAAAAAATATTTTAAACTAGTTTTTTGCTCTGTGTAAATTGTAGCATATAGATTTGTAACTGCTTAGATGTTAGATGAGGTGTCACATTAAGTTTGCACAATAAGGAAGTAAAGCTTTTTTGCCTACATAATTATAATATTGGGAAAGCAATTAATGCCTCCACTCAATAAGCTTTACAGCTTCTTACTGTGACCTCAGAAAGACACTAATACATAAAGGGGGGTTTTTTATGCTAAATCAGTAAAACCTAGAATTTCATCATTCATTATTTGATCTCACTACTCAAACATTTCTCATCTACTATTTAATTAGTCTACACTTTCATTATATTAAGTATTTGTAAAGAGTTATCAAAACAATATTGGTATATAAATAACAACCGTGGCCAAGATGCTACATTGCTAAGGAAGAAAACGACACAGTATTAATGAGCCAGGCCAAGCTGATTATTTGGCCACCTGTCCTGAACACCCAGTTACTGCTCTTTATGGTCATTATGGAAGATTTCCCCTGGAATTCTACTGTATTCATATAGTAATTGTAAGAAGGCAGAAACTTTCACTTCCCTTCTTTCAAGCTGTTTAAAAGTAAAACTAAAGGGTGAAATCCTGCCTAGAAAGAAGTCAATGGAAGTTCTGATGACAGAAGTCAGTAAAGTCAAGATTTCATTAGGAACACCCTTCTCAGTTTTAAACAGTTCTTCTAAATATCTGTGATGTGTAACAGAACTACTTCAAGTAAAATCATGCTATAGTTTTCTAACAAATAAAACAGGGTTAGAGGGGACCTGAAAAAGTCCACCTGCTCTGCCAGGCAAGAACAAACGACACAATACCTAAATAATTCCTGACACATTTGCCTAACCTGTTCTTAAAAAACTTCAGTGATCATGGGACACACTGTTATCAGTATAAGTTCATATATAGACTTCAGTACCATGATCTTATCAAATTACAATCTTCATGGTAGACTTTTTCCTACTGTTGATGAGGAGAGGGAGATTCAACTGCAACTAGAAAAATAAATGTAACTCAATATAAATTTGTAAACTGATACCAAGTAGTTACTGAGTAAATTGAAAAAAGAAAAATAAATTAGTAAAAGACTCGACAGAATACATTTAACAATAGAGATCATATTTGGCAATTAAATGCTTATGTTTCAATCATCTTCCAAGCACTAGAGCAAACAGTCTCCCACAGATGTGACTATTAAAACCCATTTTACAGGTGGGAAAATTGAGACACATTAAGTGACCTGCCCAAGGCCAAATAGAAATAATATTTTAAGAAAAGTATTTCTGGCTCCCATTCCTATGCTCAGACCAGACCGTGTCTCCCTCTCTGACCTACTTTGTCTGCACAGTAAATGTCAAAAAGTGACACCCACCCTATGTGAATTACTAACAAATGGTAAAAAGCAAAAACAACAATAAAAAAAACAAAGCTACAAACTTTTGATATTTCATGATCAAAATCATACAAGTAAAATCTAGAAAGCTTCCAAGCACTGTTGCTAATCAACAATTTACATCACAATTAGGGTATCACTACATAAACAGGTTACTAAGAAACAAACTAGGGTGTGGATTTACAGCACGTCAGCCACTCTGCAATAACCACCAACGTACAGGGTTTTAGCCAGGTGTAAACACAGAGTAGCTTACTCCTCAGTGAAAGTCTGGTAAGCTGCTTTGCATTTAGAGCATGGATAACATAGGCAGTCACAGCACAGGACCCAGCCTGTAACTCAAACCACAACCTAGTTTGCCTCAATGCTAATAAACTCCCACAGTCAAACACACAGATGGCACTGGAAGACAGGGTTTTCTAATTTTTTTATAAAATTCTTAAGATATTTTGTGAATACAACTGAAGCATCCCCACATACCTGTTTACTAGCTGATCAAACAATAAACTCTGATTCAAAGTTTCAAATCTGTTTTTCCTGGACCGACAACTTTTTCTGACTTCTATATCTCCGTTTATGCAAGCATGGTCCCCATCTCCCTTTTTTTCCCCTCGAAGGGGATGGCTTTTGAGAGCTAAGAGAAATTTGTATTACTACTTCAAAATGCAGGAAACAACATTTTTCACAAACAAGAATTAGTAAGAGAATACTTAGCAAGGACAATAAATCAAAAGTTATGGAGCACAGTATGAGCACCCTTATATTCACTAAAGAAAAGTATTTTTTAAATTCCTATCAAAGCCATTTCTTCAGACTCGAGCTTCTTTCCTTATATGATAATCTTACTTTATGATAAAAATTTGGCATTGAAATATCCATTCTGTATTTTTAAGTTAACATCAATACCAAAACGCACAGTTTTAATTCTTAGTCTTTCAAATACAGTCTCAAAAGTTCAGATACAACACACTGATTTCACAAACAAATCTTTATAAGCTACTCTGTACAGCACCAAACAAAAAAGGATTCCCCTTCTGATTGTTCCTTAGGCACCACAATAAATAATAAAAATACTAAATATGCTTAATGGAATTAACACTTACATAGAGTCAACACAGAACTAAATGAGACAGAATTGATGAAAAAGGGACATGAAAGACAAAGTGGTTTTAGCTGAGATATGCAATGAGATGGCAAGTTTGTAAGGTACAAGCATATAGGAAAATTGTTTAAGGTAGCAGGAGCTGCAGACAAGGCAGGTCTCTCTAAAGCAATAGCAGAGTTATGTCATGTTAAGAACCACAAAAGGCCAAATCTTCAATGAGCAAAGAGAGTAAGTAAATTAAAGAGACCAGCTGGGAGAGGAAGGCCAAAATTAGTTCATAACAGTAAATTTGGGAATTAAGGAAAACATCAAGATCATGGCCAAGAGGTCTGAATTGAGAAGAGAAATGGACTTTCATCTAAGAATGTCCCTCATGTCCACAGAGAACATCCCAGATGTTGACAGAAGAAAACGGAGCCAAAACAGTAACTTTTCTGGTCAAAATGGTCAGAGTAATCAGTAAAGTTATTAAAAATATATGCAACTGAAAGTCACTAACACAAAATTGTTAAATGTAAAAAGAGATACAAAAGGGTCCACTGTGATACACTTACATAAGCTACGTCCATTTGGTAGTGTAGCACCAGGCTGAGAAGTTAACCTAGGAAACAATTACATCAGACAGACAAATCAACACTCCTTAGCCAAGCAAAAGCTACACAGTGAAAACAGAACTTTAAACATCGAATGCTACACGCTGCGCTAACCTCAAAACCTTTGTGACATGTGGCCTCTGAAGAGTCTGCTCCAGGCCCAACACTGGAATGAGGACAGAACTGCCAAATACCAATTACAGGAATCCCCCCAATTATCTAAACATTGATTTTATTAATCCCTCCAATGTTCCCTCATGCCATGTCCTACTATTAACTCTCCCTGTTTCAGAACAGGAGCTTGATATAGCTCTTCAAAGGCAATTATCATTCAAACACTTTGGATAAACTAGAAGGACAAAAAGCTGTTCAGTACTCACAGAAAAAGAATAAATTTAACAAAATTACCAACTCAAGTGAATGGGATTAATTTATGCTGGGTGCACTTAAAATCAGTAAAAAGTATTGTCATGTTCTCTGTCAATCTGATATTTTAAATTTATTTTAAAATTAACTTCTAGGAAAATTAACCCCTATTACTTCAGAGTCAAAAATATATTCCAGAGTTTGCTGCAATTTTACTGTGCGAGCAATTGTTCATTCACTTTTTATACTTAAAAAAAATGAAAATATTCTTATTTATTAGACATGAACTTACTAAAATTTAGAGTACCGATGAACAAAAAGTCTACCATAAATGGCAGACTGTTAAAAGTAATTTGTCAACAGCACTATGCAAAAAAGCTAATTAAATTGGGCAAAAGGAAAAAAAAAATGCATTTTTTAATCTCTCTTCCATCCTCAGAAACACTAAGCACTGTACAGACAAGTGAACTGTAGATCCTGCACACCAGTACTGGACAGGGAAGAACTACTTGCTCTCAAACTAAAAAACTAAAATTCATTTGATGGGAAAGAGAAAAAGGAGGGAAAGTTTTACTAATACCAAATGCAATCTGAGCTTGAACATGACCAGCAGACTACAAAGAGTTCAACTCAAAGGCACAGCAGATGTGGGCTTTGCTACTGTTTTCCTAAGAAATGTATAACAAATCCTTATAAAACAAAGGTAATCTAAGGATTTTTGCAAGGGTTGGATAGCAACACAGAAAACCACGTTTAGAAAAATCATGTCCACATCCAATTTTCCAGTAACAATTTTCTGGTCAGATATTGTAAGTATTTTAGAAACCACAACTGAAGTGAATTTTGATTATAATAAAGTTTTAGCAACAGAGCTTTTGCAAAAATATTAGGCCCACTGCTTTGGATTTTGGCAGAAAACGACAACAAAAAAATCTCAGATGCAAAGACATGTCACAGTGGGTTCTTCACAAGTTTCAGTATCGCAGCCAAATTCCATTTGACACAGTGATCTAATTATCCCAGATGCAGTAATTTTTTTTATCTGTTAGCATTTCTAATAGGTCCAGTAGAAGCCTAAACTTAGAAGGTGCATGAGTTTCAATACATTCCCAGATGACCATGGCCCATAAAACACTCTATTTAATTTATTCTATTTTAAAAGGGAAAAAAAAACCCAAGAGATCTATTTTAAGATTTACATCGTTTTTAAATATACTTAATCCAAGCAGATGACAGTTCAGCAGTGAAATACAGTCACACGTATGTACAAAGCGTGGCAAGAACCATTGTTATTTGTACATAACTATAAAATATGTATCTACAAAATAATCAGTATAAACTGAAAGTTCATGTCCCAGGAATACACTGTCTACACTGCCTCATAATTACCTGCAATCATGTGAAGAACCTTATGAACACAAGAATGGTTTGTAAAATATTATTAATCGAGAGTTATAAAATGAAACAAATTACTTTTCTTTCGAATTATAAAAATGTGGCAGGATTGAGGCTATACTTAATAAAATACAGTAATTTACTCGATTCCTTAAAACCAATCAGGGAAGAGAGGCTGAAAAAAAACAACGGAAAGAAAGAAACTTGACCATTAACCATTCCCTAAGGATGATAATACTAACTTCCTAATTAAAATGTCATGTCTTCTTATTGCTTGAGTACATAAAAATACCAATTAAGTCACTAAATTTGGATGTATCAAGAATCTAGAATTCAGACTGCATCTCAAATAAAACTACTTTCTGTTTTTGCACAAATTTGCACAGAGATGAGGGGAGTGATGTAACTCACATGTCTGGAGTCTTAAACTAAAAGAAAAATTGTACTAAAATAACACCCTTCAAAAATACACTCTTGAGCGTGAGCTGCAGCTCACTGCACAAATAACATCAGTGAGTTAACAATACAGGAAAAATTGGCAAGACTTCATTTTTCTCTTGATACCAAGTTACCTGGACTGTCCAGTTGAGATGCTCCATTCCTCTCGCTGCCCAGTACTGCGTGATTTTGATTTGTCTTTGCACACAGGATCAGCATGTTTTGAGGTACGTTTGGCAGGAGGAGATACGTGGCTATCACTCAAACTAGCATCACTACCTTCATCTTTCTGAAAAGAAAAAAAGCATCAGACCATACTTAATTGGCTCATTTGTATATATCGTTACTGAAAAAGAGGAAACAAGCTTAGTAAAAGGGAAGTCTATCAAACTCCTGGTAAATGCCTTATGTGAAATAATACAAACTATTATTTTGAAAATATTACCAGAAAATATGAAAATATTTCATTTTCAATACTGAACTTTTGTGTAACATTTTACATTTATTTATGAAAAAGCATTCTGGTTCTCTAACCCACTGTATTTTGTATATCAAGACATGACACTGCCACACTCACCCTACTTGTGAAAGACCTAATAGTACAAATAAAGAGAAAAACGGACTGAGGAAAATGAAGATGCTTAGAAATACAGCATGAATTTATTATACTGATATTGTCTTTAAAATGTTTAGATAGTCACATTATGCTCTTCCTTCTTGTAAGAGTTGCAACATGTTCTCTTCTTTAGACCATCAAACACACAGCTAGGAGTAACTGAAAGTGGACTTTATACTTTTACAGCACTTGTTGTTTAACGTGTTCATTAACAGCATTATACACACTCACAACATCAGCCTTAACACCTTCGAGAAACAACTAAACACTACTGGAGGGGATTTTTTTTTTCTGTGGTGCTTTTTCAGAGGTTATGTAAACAGAAACTCAAAGAACAGCAGCAAGAGATTACTGCAGAGCTGTAAATAAGTGGACAGACAGCAAACTCTGGAGGATCTGCTTCTGTTAAGGTGAACTGCACAAAAAAAATAATCTATAAACTACAGATTGATTAAAAAACTAAATATCAGCTCTTGCAACAACAAAGCAACCAATTTCCAAATATTAAGGCCCATGAATTGTCAGCAAGCACTTAAACTAAGAATGAAAGATAATTTTACTTATATGCAAGGAGATGATCACGGAAGTCCCATTTGTTCATCAGTCTTATTAACAACAACAACCTAATTTGCACTCCAGATAATTCGACATCATGATGTCTCACATACTCAAGAAAATTTAAAACAAAGAAAAGAAAAGGCAGACTATCATAGCACAGTGTTTAGAAAGTGGCAAGGACTAAAATCCAGCTGGACGGGTCCAGTTCAACAGGACAGCTCAGCACCACCAAACCCAGCAGCTGGCCCATGCACTCCCTTGCCTGGCTACACAGCACCGCTCCAAACTCCTTTCATCTTCTTCTGATGGTCCTCTGACCCACCCATAAACCAAATCAGCTCCCTAAAGCTTCAAAAGTTCACTTTCCTTTTGTGAGATTAGCTTCCTACCTGGTTAGTGAGCTGAATCATTTCAATGAGGGATCAGACAAGTACAAAAGATAATGCAAGAAAAAAAAAAAACAAAACAAAACAAAACACAAAGTGGGGATTGGACCATTTTCTGCAGGAACAGAAAGCTGTGAGTGAAATGGGCTGACTATATCATGCCATAACATTTATTTTTATATATAATATATACTAATACATAAAAATATTATATTATAAATATGTATTTTATTATATATTTTAACAAGTATCAACTAATATTAAATACTTCTAATAATACTAATAAATTAATAAATATGGTCTGCTATTATATAGTATTTATTTACTGAATGTTATACATGATTTTCATTTATACTAGAAATACTTTTGATAATACTAAAAATACTAAATAGTAAAAACTAGTATTAAATGCTAACCAGCCCATGGTTTACATCTCATTTTAAAAGTAGTTTTAACTTTTATAATTGTTAGCCTTACAAGGTAAACCCAGTGAAAGAAAGAGATCTATAGTAAGACTGAATCTCAGGACCCATTTAACTCTAGTGGGAAAATAAAAAACAAACAACCAAACAAAAAACCTCAAACCCCACACTTTTTTCTCTCTCTTTACTTCACTTCTTCAGGAAGTGCATCAATGTACCTCAAAATAATATCTGTACTAGAAGATCATAATTAAAACTTTAAATTAGATGAAGCAGAATTTGGGATGTAAATCTAAGACCTGGTCAAAGTGGCAGCAGAGGGAACTACCACCTTTCCAAAATACAGAACACCTGCACCTTGCACAGCACTGAAACACGTGTGCAGCCACCCTGCTCTTTTCCATAACGCTCTGCAACTACAAAATAACAACTTTTCACTAAATTTTAGCAGTGTACACATTCACTTCTGAACACTGCAAGCATTTGTGCATGTACTTTTTGCTTGAATCAGCCACGAGTTTATTTGGGGCCTTACAGAAATATGTAATTACTAAGTCAATTTTAGTAACTACTTTCTGAAACTACAAGAGCTACCCTGTGCAAGACAGGAGCAGTTTCAAGGTAAGCCACAGAACCAGTTTGAAACCGGCTAGGCGAGACAGAGAACATGAAGCTAAAAAAGAGGAAGAAGCCTGTAGCGAAGCTTTATGAGGACTAACATTAAAGCTATTTTGTGAGCAGTGATATTTGTAATGCACAGGTTCCTGTACTTCCCATGCAAAAATCCTAACTCCTCCCAGGTCTCCTATGATCTCCTTTCTCTGCATTTCCTCCAGTTCCCTGCCTCTGGTCCCAGATCTCAAAATTAGCTAGTATTCCTCATTTCTCCTGCCTATTTATTGGTCAAAGGCAATATAGCAAGGTAGTTATTTCTGAGCTACGTGGTCACTGGCAGGTAAAACAAAATATTAGTGATTAACCTGGAGACAAAATCTGCTACTTCAGGTCTCCTTCTGTGACTGAGTTACTAATATTCACAGAATTCATAAAGCTTTGAGATCTCCTAATACTGACAAATGAACAGATACTGATCAAACAGCTTCAAAAACTGGAAGGGCAGGTTAACCATCAACGTGATCACACCAGTGCAGTTGCCTCAACGCTAGCAATGAAGTCGTTTCCTTAACAATGGCAGTAATTTCTGGTTATTCTTTGTTTAGGATATTATTTTCAGTTAAGCTTCATTTGTCTGCGTATTAACTCAATACAGTAACTTAGCAAGTATAAAGCAAGTCTAAATTTTAAGATGATCAAGCCCAAATACTTACGTAAATTACTACACCTGCTATAGAAGATGCACTAACATACACAATGTTTTACCATGAAGTAGTGACAAAGATACTACAATGAGAAATCATTGACATTTTTAATATATTAATAAGAATCCAAGCTTCACTTTCCAGTTAACAGACAATCTTAAAAATTCAAGCTCTAGGGAATCAAATCACACCTAGACTGCCATCCAGAACTTCCACCTACCTACAGTAAAATATGGAGATGGAGCTTTCATTACACTCAAGAGATTAACCAAATTGGGATATGCTAGAACAAGAAAAGAAATTAATTTCCATCTGAGAAGCCTTTACAGAGAGCAGTCTATCCATTCCCATTTATAGCAAAAGAGGTCTAATGACTCCACTGCACCCAACTTGCTCCCTCAAGTAACTAGGTATTAAACCATTTACACTTTCAATGATTAAAAATAGTACTTCAGTTTCAACCCAGAAACTTATTACTTAACAGTACACATCATGAAAATGTTCTGGGACTAGAGAGAGAAATGTATGATACAAGCATCAAACTTAAAAATTAAGAAATTAATAATGCAACTGCAGAAGCAGGAGCCAAAGCACTGAACTCAAAGCTCCTAATGAAACACTGGCACCAAAGCAAACGCACTCACATGCTGAGAGAAGGCAGAGAATATGAATTAATAAAATTGTAATCATGTCAGAAACTGCCTGAAAGCATACCAGAGCCACAAAGAAAAGGCAAGCACAGAAGAATCAAAAAATGAGGTTATGTAGTGTCAGGAAGTACAAAGATGTAAACAAAATCTAGCGTAATTGTATTGATCTAACAGAAATGAGAGACCCAGCAAACTTCTGCTGTGACTCAGGAGAACCAGAAGCCAACACAGCTTCTTATGGAAAGCACTCTCACTGATAGTGAGTCAGAAAATAACTGGAGTTAACAGGATACTACCCGTGGTCCAGGCTAGCAACACACAGTCTTCATTATCTTTGGATTCAAGAGTAAAATGGAATATGACAGCTGAACGAGTACCACAGATTGGCTGTTGAGCTAAGACTCAACAGCAAGAGTCTTGCGGAGGTAGTGGAGCAAAGTCTGGTAACACACCTTCACTGAAAGCAGCTGAACGATGGAAGCAATAAATCTAGAAAGCAAATTTAAAATGAGTAAATAAATACAGCAATATAATAAATATAGCTGCATACTTATCTCTGTTTTCTCCACTTTGCATCAAAAGGAGAAAGATGGAAAAAATGTTTATTTTAATACACACATCCATGACCAAGTTACAAAAACACTGATATACAAGATTACCTGTAGCCTCCTCCATATCCACCCCTAACTTTCAAAACAATAGTTTGAAACTAACAGAGCTTTATTTACAAATAACACTTGAAGACAAGTCTTGAAGTTTTGAAAGACCAGAAACTAGAAATCAATGAATAAAACTGACTTTTTCCTTCTCAATCTCTTCTTTTGGAAGAGAAGTGACTACACTGATACAGTCAGCACAACTGAAGGACACACACATCAAGGGAGTCCTCACCAACAGCAGCTTGCCTGCAGGTGTATCACAGGCACCAGGTAGCTGAAGCATGAGAGCTGATTAATTTCCAAGTTCAAATACAAAGACTACTTCTAGCATACTGAAGGAGAAGGAGTGGGGTTTTCTTGTTTCTTCTGGTTTTTAAGTTAAATCTCCTGGCCAAGAGAATGGATAAAGAACTCCTCACTACACTGCTGGTCTGAACATGCCAAGAACTATAATCCAGCAGTCTTGGTAATACAGGATGAGTACGAACCCTCACACTGCCATCTCCAAGCAGATGAACACAAGTTCATCAAGTTTCTGAGTAAGGGATGACATAACATCCAAACCACAACCACACCTTGCAATTTCTGAAAAAGACTCCATCAGGTTTGCCACAGGTATGCAGACATGAATATCTGAGTTCCCCACCATGGTCAAACTTGCTCTCCTTGCCATACACTGTGGGTCACACCCTTCTTCTGATTAATTCTCCACCACACCCAGAAAGTTAGCATGATCACTCACAGGACTTCACAAATCAAACCTGAGAGCTTTCAGCCTAGTGTTTCAAACCTTTCAGCCAAATGCAAGGTCCTGCACCTGGGTCG
>NW_010313623.1:0-904 GCF_000700745.2 Antrostomus carolinensis
ACTGCCAGGCAGGCTGAGGCCAAGGCGCAGGCACACGCACGGGCACACGCACGGGCACAGACACGCACAGACACACGCGTCCGCCCCCGCCCCCAACCCAACTTACCCACAAGTTACATTTCATCCAGCACCCCCCGTCCTCCTCCGCTCCCGCAGCGAAAGGCCACATCCATCTGCCTGCGACCAGCGCTAGGCAGGGAGCCGCCAGCGCGGAACAAAGGCGGCCGCGGTTGCCTTCATCCCAGCGCAAGGCAGCCGGGAGCTGTTTCCGAGCCCGTTCGCTCTGCCCCCTCCGCGGGCACCCCGCTCTGTTTCTCCCTCTCTCTCCTCTCGGCTGTCCAGCCGCTGCACAGCGCACATCAATTATTCATCGCTTGTCTCCCGGTTTCCAGGCAAAACCAATCACAGATGGAGTCTCGCTAATGGGCTCATGCCGTACTTGCCAACAGGCTATTTGTGCTCAAGCTACAACCCTCGAGAGACAATAAAGAGAATCGGGTTAAGCTTTAAAACTTCACACGTACGCGAACAGACCTAAAACGGCAATATACATGTAAGCATCCCTGTGACACCGCTCAGGAGCGCGTCTTCAGCTCACAGCATGGCAGAAGGCTGCTTTCAATCTTCTGAAAGGGTTTTAAGAAAATCAAACACTCGGAAAAATCTCACCTCAGCTGCATGTTACTGATATTGATGGTTTTCTTTTCTGTCTCTAGTGATCCATCTCCTGCTTTCCCATTACACCTCTCCCTCCTCCTCTCATACTCACGCACGCACGCACACACACGCACACACACGCACACACACACACACACACACACACACACACAGAGGAGGAGAGCATGGAGCAGAGATGGTCATGGGCAAGGATGGGTGAGGGAGGCATCATCTCTGGTTGGTGCTA
>NW_010313623.1:931-1156 GCF_000700745.2 Antrostomus carolinensis
GCCAGGACAAAGCCTCTGTCTCTGGCACCCAGCCAAAATACTGAAGTAAATCCCCTCGATCAATTAATTGGAAGCAACACTTGCTCAAGTCCGCATAACAAACCATTAAGGGCGCCGGGGCTGAAAAGTCCTCAGATTTGGGAAATCTTATACACTTGTTTCCCCCCTCCCTGTTCGCTGAATGCTGGTGACTTAAATCCATCAAACTAGCCACGCTAATTAGCG
>NW_010313624.1:0-554 GCF_000700745.2 Antrostomus carolinensis
GGTTAGTGACTTAACTGAGTGTCTACAAAGCATCAAGGAGGTTGGGACCACAGTGACAAAGCACTCTCAGGACACTTCATCTGAATTTGCAGGGAGTCTGGCACAACTGCCCTGATAAGTATGAACCACTCACTTGTTTTTATTGGATTTTGAACCTCTCTCTTTCTTTTTTTTGATTTTTTTTTTTTTTTTTTTTAGTGCTGCTTCACAGCATTTTGTCACAAAGTCCAGCAGAGAGCTTCCCATTTCCTGCTGCTGCACCTCAGCCCTTCTGAAGCTTCCTGGTTGGGTTGCACCTCCCTGGATGGATGCACATCCCTCCTCCTCCTCCCCACCACCTGCAGCTGCTGCCTATGGGCAGAGAGCATTTGTCTTCCTCACTGTGGGTCAGCAGGTAGCACATGCAATGAATCAGCTGAAAATGGTTATTTTCAACCCAGACTACATAGATGAATTATATGAAAACTATATGGAAATTACTCTTGTTCTTTCTTGTGTTGGGTTTGTCTGTGGGGTGGGGGAGAAAGCCATTTTTTTTGGTAGTGGGGGAAGGG
>NW_010313625.1:0-5285 GCF_000700745.2 Antrostomus carolinensis
AAACCCATGTTGACTGGGCCTGATCCCCTAGCTGTCCTTCACGTGATGCATGATGGGACTCAGGATGATCTGGTCCATCACCTTCCATGGCACCGAAGTCAGAATGACAGGCTTGTAGTTGATAGGATCATTCTTCCTGCCTTTCTTGTAGATGGGCACCACACTGTCCAGCTTCCAGTCAGCTGGAACCTCCCTAGTTTGTCAGGACTCCTGATAAATGATGGCGAGTGGATTGGTGAGCACTTCTGCCAGCTCCCTCAGTACCCTGGAGTGGATCCCATGTGACCCCATAGACTTGTGGATGTCTAAGTGATGCCCAGCCACCAGTCCTTCTCTGTTATTGAATAACAGGTCCAGTGGGGCACCTTCCCTTGTGGGTTCCCTCACCAGCTGTGTCAGGAAATTGTCTTCCACACACTCCAGGAACCTCCAAGATTGTCTCCTCTCTGCTGTGTTGCATTTCCAACAGACAACTGGCAAGTTGAAGTCCCCCAAGAGAATGAGGGCCTGGGATCTCAAGACATCCCCTAGCTGCTTGTAGGACACTTCATCTACCTCCTCATCTTGGTTGGCTTGTCTATAGCAGATGCCCACCATGATATCTGCCTTGCTGGCCCTTTCCCCCCCTGATTCTTACCCACAAACAAACCCTGTCATCACCATAATCAACCTTCAGGAAAAAACCCACTCCTTAACATAAATGGCTACCCCTCCTCCTCCTCCTTCTTGCCTTCTGTGACATTCATCTTAATTTTTAACCTGTAGGAGCACTGCCCAGAAAGTAGAGGTTCCAATATCATGCTTTATCTTGGCCAAAAGGCCTTATGTTCACATGTGGTTTACATCTTGTTCCTTTTTTTTCTTATTATATAATCCACACACTTAACTGGATGCTAAAAATGTTATCAAATTGCCTATATTTTGCTGCTGTTCATACAGGAGAACCTTTGAAGGTAACTGTATAAAGTAATATTGTCTTTAAAACACACAGTGTATGTTGTGAGGCATTGTCTGAAAGATGAACTCTTAGAATATTGATTAGTGTATCACGTTGGTACTACATTCAGATGAAAGGAAACAGTGTTTGAGACTGTATTTTTCTTGCATGTAAATAGTCATTATATGGGGCAGTTTTGGCCAGACATCTGCCAGCTGTGAACTGAATGTTAAATAACAGAAAAATGCTTTAGTGCCCAGAGAAATTGTGAGGGAAGGGCGAAAACAGAAAAAAAAAAAAAATCATACTGTTTTCTCAAAAGGTTTCTTAATGTAATTTTGGAAATCAGATCAGAGATGGTAAACTGGGGATTAGAAAGCTAAATTTGTCAGATTTAGAGTGTAAGAGTTTAAGCACTTTCATCTGAACTTTAAAAGGCACTTGTGTAAAAGTTGACATTTCATCAGGACATTTATATCTGCCCGTTCATCTGAAGGTTTTGTTATTATGTATATAAGGTCATTTAAATGATATTGTAAAAGGATCTCACAATAACAAATTATAAAGTAATAAAATGGCAGATTAACTTAGATATTGATAAACAAAAAGGAATGTACATAAGGGGATTAATTACCTATTGAAAAACCTTATCAAAGCATGCACAGTGGGTGACTGTTCTCAGTTAAATTCTCAGATGAGTTTACACAGATTTTCTTTTTCCAGTCCTGAAATGCAGAATTCATTGTCCTAGGACATTTTGGAAACCAAAGCTTCTTCAGATATTTCAGATACCTACAATCTGATGTCATGATGGCTACTTTTCTGTTTTAAAGATAATCCTTAGTGAGAGCATTGTGAAAGAACTCCTGATTTACAGGAAAATGTAAATGCTAACAGATATGTATTGTATCTAAAGAGTGGACCATGCTGTTATCTATGCTGACTTCCATCCTCAAAAGAAGAGAGAAAGTTTAGATTTCATTCTGAATCTTGTCTTTTGGGAAGACTGTTCTATCTCTGCCTTGAATTTTTACATCAATTCCCGCTCTTCAAACTTCAGCCATTAATGAAGTCCATATAATAAAGGCATAGGTTCAAAAAATGAATGTTGTATATGTGTATCTTGGCAGTTGTAGACCTTTCAAAATTACTCTGAAATGAACAGGCCACTCTCTAGCCTTCAATACATACAAATGCATGTGTTAGCATATCTGCTATTATTAGAGACAAGGTTTATGTTTATGAATGGAACAGAAGATCAGAAACATGAAACGGAACTTTCTGAAAAAACAAGGGGCACAAAAGAAGTTTATAGGGATCCAAGCAGTGAAGGTGAGGCAGGCAGGTCATTCCAGATACTACAGAGGTTGATTTCTCTCAATAAAGTTAATGTTGTGGAGACATTTAGAAATGTAGCAAATGCCACAAGCTCTAAATGCTGGAAAATATTTTTTACAAAAATCTTTGCTTCTAAGCTCTGTCTACAGCTTTACTGAAATTAATGTTCCTTTCAGAGCCCTCCTGGTGTTCCAGAACTTGTACTGTTTTCCAGCCTTGGGGTCATGATTGCTAAATTATTGTTACTAAAAGCTAGAATCAGCTCAAAAATAGGTTAATTTGTTTTCCTTTTAATTTGTTTAATTTGGCCTCTATTATCACATAGGGTTTCTAACTCAGTTTCTCACTGCACCACCTTCACATGAGATTGTGAAGTTAGATGCTATGCCAGGGAGTTTTGAATGATGACTGAGGTTTATTGTTAATTTGAAGACTGCTGACAGGTAGCAGTGATTTTGCTTTATGTTCATATGAACATGAGAAGGTAAACTGAAGACAGAAAACTCCAGGTGTGTTTAACAGAATTCATTCACATAGAACTTGCTGGATTTAAAGGGCGTGGAAAAAAGCTCGTGATGCAAATATTTCTAATGAGATGGGAAGTTGTCCTACTTTCTGTACTCTAGAAAAGTCCATGTTCAAAGAGTTGTGTGGCCTGATCTTGTTAAAGAAACCCAACAATAGCTCACAGCCTTCTTATTACTAAGTTGGGGGCACTTGTGTCATCAAAAATCTGTTCATAATCAAAATTACTTTGCATTTTCATGCTTATCAAGAAGGTCCAGGCTGATTTAAAATTTCAAAAAAGTGTAATGAATCTGTGGTTCATATTAAAGTGTTCATAAGATGACAAGTATGATCAGTGTCTCTTCATATGAAATAGACCATGGGGGTCTCAAATTTATTACTGCTAGCAGGGGGACACAGTATCCTACTGCTTCATTAACCATTTTGCTTAAGATATATTGCACTTCTTAATTAACTTGGAAAAAGTCTTTCCTATTGGCCACTGAGTATGGTGCCTACTGGCATATGATGCCACATCCAGAATGTTCAGAATTACTTCCCACAGGCAAAATGAGTACAGGCTGATCCCCGGAAGAAGGGAGACGGGCTGCCTACTGTAGAAGTCTGTACAGATTTTGCTACCCACCTTGCTTAGGAATCCAGTTGTGCAGTGTTACTTTTCTTTTTCCCTTCATGATATGCTACCCTACTCTGATCTGAAAATGTTTGGTTTTGAGACCATTAAACATGATTCACCACTTTAGAACACCTGAATGTGTTGAAGGTTTCTCTATTCCTGTTTGATTCAAACAAAGTCTACTATGGCATGTTTCCAAGGAGTCAATTTGAGTAATGATCTGTTAGGAGGAAGATTTGCAGGATTCTTTGCTAAACTGATTACCTCCCTCCTTCCTCTCTCACACACATACTATTCTCTACTGATTCACTCCTTACCTTAGAAGCAGGAAGAAAAGTCACTTTTTCTCTCTACTACTTTGTGCATGGAGGGCAGCCTAAGTACACTACATGAAAAATGTGACTCCTGCTTATACCTAGTTGAGAGAAATAACTAGTTTTCTAAATGACCACTTGTAATAGGAAGGCTGATGATCTATTTATTTCAGCACCATAGAGTCTTTTTCTTCAACAGGTCCATACATAGAGGAAAAACGATACCATCAGGAGGTAGGTTAAAGCCAAGGAACATGGATGTGAAATGAAGAAAGGCAGGAAGAAGCCCCCAGGAGTAGGCTGGGAGGCATCAAGGAGCAGAGAGTAACTAGTTCTTTAGTTCTAATTGGCTCAGCCTGGGCTGAGCAGTCTCTGACTTGGAGTGGGGGGAGCTTTTCCCTCTCACAAGGTGGCCCCTTCCCCCACTACCAAAAAATGTCCCCGCCCACCAACACACAAACCCAGCACATGTACATGCAACTATGTCTATTTATAAAAAGAAAATTGAGACATATGATGATTGCAACACCATTGTAACAGATGGTTATTGAACACGTACAGCTTTCAGCCTCTGTTTTAAGTGTCTTTTCTGATGAACAATGAAGGATATATTGGGTTTGTTTCTCCCTTTGAAGCAGGCATCACACAAAGCCAGATTCAAAATTCTTTTCTCCCTAAAAAAATGTATTCAGTGACTTGGGTTTGAGGTGACAAAGAAAAGCTGACAAAATGAAACTGTATCAACTATGTAACTATATTTTTTTAAAATTGTTTTTTAATGGTAGAGTATTATGTGTGATTTTTCATTTGGTACTCTAAGCCTTGACAAACACATTTCTGACTCTCAGAGGGCTCATAACCTTGAGGTTACCCAGCATGACATGCAGCTAAAACTATCCTGAATACCTGAACCTCCAAAAATACTAGTTGTACCATATAACTGGTAGTAGGTAGCATTCTAAGAGTATTGGGACCTGAAAATAGCTTTACAGACTTCCAGTATAAATCCTTCAAATGGTGAGCAAGAAAAAATATTCAGGAATCAGCTTAAACTGACTTGCTAATTAGGACTGCTAGTCCTGCATTGCCATGTGGAGTGAGGAACCTGTATACAATTTCCTGTCAAAAAGAAAAAAAACCCACCCAAACCCTACAGTAGTTACACTTCTCTGTAACGTGGGATGACATTCAGGTCAGTTCGTTTCTACAGCTTGTCCAAGTGCCCTCAAATGGCAGCTCTACTTGCCGCTTGCCACAATTTGGTCTGATCCACAAGCTGGCTGGTGCCCTTCATACCATCCACTAATATGGTTATTAAATGAAGATATTAATTCCACAAAAAAAGCAACAGGTCTCCTGAGATTTCAGGTGGGGTGAGCAGATCGGTGTCTCTGGTCCCTACAGGAAGGAGTTTCCTACAGCTGTCCCAGGACTTTCTTTTTTCCTGCAGACCTTAAAGTCGGACTCAGCTGCTCCTGACGAATTCCCTGGCGGGTATTGCCGATCCTCTCCGGTGACCAGGGCACTCTGCCTGTGCTGAAGCTGCAGGTCC
>NW_010313626.1:0-622 GCF_000700745.2 Antrostomus carolinensis
CTTCCTGTCTTGGTTTTGTGTTGTGATGTCATTTCCTGTCTTATTCTTGCCTCCTGGTGTCACTTCCTGCCTTGGCTTTGTGTTGTGATGTCACTTCCTGTCTCGTTTTTGCCTCCTGGGGTCACTTCCTGTCTCCTCCCTGCCTCCCAGTGTCACTTCCTGTCTCGTCCCTGCCTCCTGGTGTCACTTCCTGTCTTGGTTTTGTGTTGTGATGTCACTTCCTGTCTCGTCCCTGCCTCCTGGTGTCACTTCCTGCCTTGGTTTTGTGTTGTGATGTCACTTCCTGTCTTGTCCCTGCCTCCTGGGGTCACTTCCTGTCTCGTCCCTGCCTCCTGGGGTCACTTCCTGTCTTGGTTTTGTGTTGTGATGTCATTTCCTGTCTTATTCTCATTTCCTGTGTTGATTGTGCCTGCTGGTGTCACTTCCTGTCTCATCCCTGTCTCCTGATGTCACTTCCTGTCTTCATTTTGCTTCCTGATGTCACTTCCTGTCTTGGTTTTGTCTCCTGATGTCACTTCCTGTCTCATTCTTGCCCCCTGACGTCACTTCCTGTCCTGCCTCAGGGTCACTTCCTGTCCCTGGCCTGTCACCACAATGGCAGCCGCGTCTTCGACGCCGTCTG
>NW_010313626.1:647-1023 GCF_000700745.2 Antrostomus carolinensis
GCTGGGTGAGCGCCGCGGGGTGACGTCACCCGATGACGTCATTGGGGGGAGGGGGAGGGGTGACGTTTAGTGACGTCATCCTCTTGACCACGCCCCTCCCCCCCACAGCCTCCCAAAGCCACGCCCTCCAGCGTGACCCCTACGGGAGGGGCGTGGCCCGGAACATCGCCCTCGACCTCTTCCTCCATCACCGGAAACGATGGGAACGGTTACAAGCGCCCCCTGGCGGCCGGCGTTTGTTAGGAGCCATCTTGGAGGACTAAAAACATCAGCGCTGGAGGACTGAGGAGCATAGAGAGGAGCATGGAGTGCTAGAGAGGTGCCTTCTGGAGGACTCTGGATCATAGAGAGCAGCTCTGAGTGCTAGACAGGTGCT
>NW_010313626.1:1049-1304 GCF_000700745.2 Antrostomus carolinensis
GAGGAGCATGGAGTGCTAGACAGGCACCTCTTGGAGGATTCTGGATCATAGAGAGTAGCATGGAGTGCTAGAGAGGCACCTTCTGGAGGATTCTGGATCATAGAGAAGAGTGCTGAGTGCTAGACAGGCACCTCCTGGAGGACTGAGGAGAATAGAGGTGGTGGGACAGAGCGTCCCATCTGACCTCACTGATCATAAAGCTGCTGAGTGCCGCTCTGCTCCTCCTGCTGCCATCTTGTCTGCTCTGGAGGACTC
>NW_010313626.1:1347-1571 GCF_000700745.2 Antrostomus carolinensis
CATAGGGGTGTGGGAGGACGGGCGGGTAGAGAGGCCCCCGCTGGAGCCCTTCCTGCCTCTCGGCACCACAGAGTCTTTTTTTATCTGTTTTTTTACTGAAATTGTCACTTTTTCCCTCAATTTTGTGGCTGTTTTTGGGTGAAAGCGGCAGAACCGGAACCCTCGGCCCCTCCTCCATCCCCCCACCCCTGTTTGGGGGGCAATTGAGAGGGTTTGGGGGCAAT
>NW_010313627.1:0-2616 GCF_000700745.2 Antrostomus carolinensis
CTGGGTTATTCCCAGGTAACCCAAGAGGCACAGGAGAATGGGGGGTTCAGGATATATAAATGATAAAACAAAAGATGTGCTGCAGAGTGAAACATGCAGAGTATCTGCTGAGATGCTGGAAGGATGTGCTGGGTTCATCCTGCATCACCCTGGCTCACTGTAAGAAACTAGGGGCCAAAAACCAACGTGGAATATCCTGTGAGCCCTGGGTTGTTTGCAGGTGATCTGGAATAAAGTGTGTGTGGTAAAATTGCCATGGGAATTGCCTGGGTTCAGCCCTGAGGGTCTGTGATGAAGGGCTGGGCAGAGCTGTGCCATCCACAGAGCTAATCTGGTTTGTTGTGGGTGAGGATTTGGTCTGTGGTACCAGATCACTAAGGATGCTAAAGTGATGGTATAGATGGTTCTTATTTCTGATATTTGGTGACATCACTGCATGTTTAGCCATTTTTCTGTGAAAAAAAAAAAGCCAAGCAAACAACCAAACCAAACCAAACTTTAAACACATTGGTAAGAACAAAATAAGTGGATCATTGTTCAAGGGTACAAATGTTTGAGGCCAGGTTGGATGAGGCTTTGAGCAACCTGGTCTAGTGGAAGGTGTCCCTGCTGCTGGCAGGGGGGTTGGAACTGGATGAGCTTTAAGGTCCTTTCCAACCTTAACCATTCTATGATTCTATGATGCTGAGATGCTGCAAACCCAACCCTGCCAGGAGAACGGATACATTTAACCATGCAAGGGAGAGCAGATGTGTTCTTTACCCCTTCATTGCATTGACAGGACAAGAGGAAATGGGCTCCAGTTGTGGCCAGGGCAGTTGAGATGGGATGTGAGGAAGAATTTCTTTGCTGCAAGGGTTCTGAGGCATTGGAAGGGGTTGCCCAGGGCAGTGGTGGAGTCCCCATCCCTGGAGGGATTGAAGAGTCGTGTAGACACAGTGCTGAGGGACATGGGTTAGTCATAGGGGACTGGTCAGTGTTGGGTTCATGGTTGGATTCCATGATCTCAAAGGTCATTTCCAAGGCAATGCTGGGATTCTGTGATAACTGCAAATCCCAAACAGGAGCTACGTGTTACAAATGACTCTCTATTAACTTACGAGATTTTATTTCTATTAGAAGAAAACTGACGATTGAACTTGATGATCTTGAAGGTCTTTTTAAATGATTCTACGAAAACTCATTTTGGGGGCACAGTTATCTGCCATTTCAAATCTGCAATTATGCTCCACGTGTGAACTCTGGGGTTTAGAACAGGGGCACAGAGAGCAGAGCCTTTTCCTGGAAGCACAAGCAACACATCCACACGGTCATATGTGGATGCACAGGTTCTTTTTGGTGAGGACGATGTCATTCTCCTCAGCTGAGCCCTGCCATGATCCCTGCTGGTTCTGGCAGCTCTCAGCACACGAGCTGGTGGCTGCCAGCAGCCTGTCAGCCCTTCTCCTCCCAGCCTGGCTCAAATTCATCGCTGGCAGTGTGGCCTCTCCTGTGGTTTTTAGCCTCCAGACTGTTTGCTGCTGCTCAGTTTTGTCTGAGCATGCTGTGCCTCAATTAGGCAAAACGATACGTGAGGGTGAAAACTTAGAAATATGTTGGCTTTCCTTCACTTGCAGATTAATTTCCTATTTTCTGGCTTTTCTCCCCAGCCATAAGGATTGGAAATTTTGTCATTAGTAAGAGATGAAAATAGAGATTTCTGCTGGTAACATGCATGGCCTGGGAGTGTGGGGAAGCTCTGCAATGCCCTCAAAGTGCCTGGGAGGATGATGATGTGCCAGGTCTCAGCATAGTCCAGAGTCATGCCGGTTTCTTCAGCATGAAAGCAGATGGCAGTCAGTTAAACTTCTCTGGAGCAACATTATCAGATTTAAAAAATCTTTCTGGAGGCTGATTAACCTTCAAATACATCAGACTTAGTTGTCATCTCCTGTGAGGTCAGTGTTTTCTCCAGGCTAATATAGCAAACCTCCATATGCATGATCTAAGCTGTATCACTTGTAATCATAGAATCACAGACTGGTTTGGGTTGGAAGGGACCTTAAAGCTCATCCAGTTCCAACCCCCCTGCCAGCAGCAGGGACACCTTCCACTAGACCAGGTTGCTCAAAGCCTCATCCAACCTGGTCACAAACACTTCCAGGGAAGGGGCATCCACAACTTCCTTGGGCAACCTGTTCCAGTGTCTGACCACCCTCACAGTGAAGAACTTCTTCCTAATGTCTAACCTAATCTTTTTATATGATTGCCCTGCTCTGGAGCTTTCAGGCTGCCTGGCATCTGTGGTGCCTTGGAGCTAGCTGACCAAAGTCCTCTCACAGGGAAATATTTGGAAGATCACTCTCTGACTCTAGATGCATTTTTGAGATCCTGAGAAATTTCAAACCCTTCATGCTGTGGTTATTCCTGGTAAAGAAATAACAGGTGGAGACTTTTATCGTAAGGCCCCACCTGGAATAATGCGTCCAGTTCTGGAGCCCCCATCACAAGAGAGACCTGGAGCAGCTGGAACAAGTCCAGAGGAGGCCACCAGGATGATGCGAGGGCTGGAGCAGCTCTGCTGTGAGGACAGACTGAGAGAGTTGGGGCTGTTGAGCCTGGAGAAGAGAAGGCTCC
>NW_010313627.1:2917-4394 GCF_000700745.2 Antrostomus carolinensis
CTTTAAGGTCCCTTCCAACCCAAACCATTCCATGATTCTGTATTTAGAATTGGCAACAACATCCTTTGCTGTGCTGCTTGGGTACCCCAAACCATCTCCCCACATCTTTGTCATCCCTCTATTGTGTCTTCCTCTCCTTTCAGTCTCTTTTTCCACCTCACTAAGGAGCCTGTGTCACTCACAACCCTGGTGTTTTGTACCTCCCTTCACATCCAGCATCTCTTGGGCCTCAGTCCCACCACCTGCCACCCGTCTTCCCAAAGCCTCACATCCCTCTGCAGTGCCTGCTGTCACTATGGCAACTCTGCGAGGAGGTGTGGTGGGATGAGGATGCTCTGTGGGATGAGGATGCTCTATGGGATGAGGATGAGGATGCTCTGTGGGATGAGGATAAGGGTGCTCTATGGGATGCTCTGCAGGATAAGGATGCTCTGTGGGATGAGTATGCTCTATGGGATGAGGATGAGGATGCTCTGTGGGATGAGGATGCTCTGTGGGATGGGGATGAGGATGCTCTGTGGGATGAGGATGGTCTGTGGGATGAGGATGAAGGTGCTCCGTGGGATGAGGATGAGGATGCTCTGCAGGATAAGGATGCTCTGTGGGATGAGTATGCTCTATGGGATGAGGATGAGGATGCTCTGTCTGTGGGATGAGGATGAAGGTGCTCCGTGGGATGAGGATGAGGATGCTCTGCAGGATAAGGATGCTCTGTGGGATGAGTATGCTCTATGGGATGAGGATGAGGATGCTCTGTGGGATGAGGATGCTCTGTGGGATGGGGATGAGGATGCTCTGTGGGATGAGGATGCTCTATGGGATGAGGATGAGGATGCTCTGTGGGATGAGGATGCTCTGCAGGGAGCGGTCACCATCGCATCCTTCTGCTTGGGGACAGGCAATTCAATGAGAACTGAAGCAGCCTGGCAAGGAGAGGCAGGGGTTACAATTTTCATCTTAATGGCAATTTAATTGTTGCTGAAGCCCATCTGGAAGCACTTCTGAACAACGGCTTTGTCCCCTGGGTTTGCACCGTTTCCATTATCCTTTCAGAGGGAACAGACAATGCGCTCGGCAGCGTTGAAATCTGCCTCAGAGGCTGAAGGAGGGGCACAGCCAGGGAGGCTTTTAGCTTTTCCTCCTCCTCTTTATCACCCAGGAGACATGGAGCACCTGTTTAGCAGGGAAGGAAGAGATATACTCTAGTTTTGGGGTATTTTTTGCATTAAGGAGAAGGAGGGAGCCTCCACCCAGCCCTCTCTGCCTCCACCCTGACCCTGCTCAGGCCTCCTGAAGGCCAAGCACAATGTGACACTGAGCACCCACAGCTGCCCACCCATGGGGCTGGTACCACCACCCTGGGGAGCCTGGGGCCACTGAGGGGAGAGACGTGGCTATCAGAGAGGGATTGTGATGGGTGGAGCTGGACTCCCCATCCTAATTTGAAGCTGGAACAGAGCTGGTTTCTTTTTAGTAG
>NW_010313628.1:0-339 GCF_000700745.2 Antrostomus carolinensis
TTAGTAAATTGTTTTTATCTCAACCCAAGAGATTTCTTGCTTTTACCCCTCCAATTCTTTCCCCAGCTCCCTGGGGTGGGGGGCAAAGTGAGCGAGCAGCTGTGTTTGATGCAGTCAAAGGAGTGAAACCAGCACAGAGGACAGATGGACATGTCACCTCTGGCCCTGTCAGCGTCTCTCCAGCCATATGTGGTACCAGCGTCCCATGGAGCGTGGGTACACCTGGCTGTGTGGGGGGCAGAGGGACAACCCGAGCCCCTCACTGTCCCATGGAGATGCTCGGGATGTGACAGTGCAGACTCAGCAGATCCCATTTCATCATTCCCAGGATGCTGAACC
>NW_010313628.1:365-1506 GCF_000700745.2 Antrostomus carolinensis
CATCATTCCCGGGATGCTAACCCGCCTGGCCAGCCCCTGGCATGGAGGAGCACCAGGAGCACAAGGACCAAGCGAGTGTCACCATGTCCCTCCCACAGCCCCTCCGCTGTTTATTTTCCTGTACGGTTGGGAAAAGGGCCATTGGTGGCAGGCAAGAGCCGTTTAATCAGCTTGGTGTTGACTTTCGGAGCCACTGTACAAACAACACACTGTGGGTAAATTAAACAAACACCGGTTATAAAGTCTACATAATCAGCTTAGACTCAAAGGATAATGACAAGAGTCAAAATCTACAGTATCATAAAGATAGGCAGTCAAGGACTGGCTCCAGCACATGACAGAAATATAAGTGAGCTTTGAAAGATAACCTTGTGAGCTACAATTAACTGGCAGGCTTGGACAGTTACCCAAACCTTAAATGAAAATAGCCCAAGGAAAACAAACCCAAGGTTTGGCACTCCTGCAGAAATTTCAACCTAAACAGACAAATTAAAAGCACCTCGAGAGGCAGGGTGGGATTTAATCACATCGTGTCTCCCATTTACTTGAAAGTAATTGATGCACAATAATAAAAACCCCCCAAAAAACAACAAAAAAACCCCCTTTCTGTCAGCACAGGGAGTGGGAATCAAACCCTTTTCATGTAGAATTAAATTTTATTTAATTAATTATTGTTTTTTAAAGTAATGATCTGACAAAAAGCAAAAAGCCTGCAGGGAAATGGCTGATTGCAAGAGATGGGGAAGAAAAAAGCACCCCAGCCAGCCCAGCTCACACCCAGCACCCACTGCAGAGAGCAACAAGTGCAGCACTCACCGCTCCCCACAAACACAATTAATAACCTTAATTAGCCGGGAAAAAAATCCAGTGGTGCTGGTAGCCTCGAGGCAAGTTGGGTTATTGCAGCAGGGAGAGAACCTGGCAGCAGGTCCTTAGGGAGGGGTGCAGGCAGAGCCCCCCACACCCCTTGCCCAGGGATGGGGGTCTCAGGGGACCATGGGGACCCCACGGGAGAAGAGAGATGGTGGGTGATGCTGCTGTGGGGAAGGGGCAGACGTCACAGCTGGCACACGTGGGATGGACCTACAGTCCTGTAGCAGTGGAATCATGGAATCCCAGACTGGTTTGAGTGGGAAGGGAC
>NW_010313629.1:0-493 GCF_000700745.2 Antrostomus carolinensis
CACGGCCACCCCCAGCCCCACCACCACCCACCTCGTCCGCCAGCAGCAGCAGGTTCTCCTCGGCCACCAGCCGGATGATCTCCTCCATGTTCTGTCGGCTCAGCACGTGGCCTGTGGGGGGGACATCACTGGTGTCCTTCACGGGTGGACATCCCACTGGTGTCCCACCATGGCTGGAGATCCCACTGGTGTCCCCCAAAGTGTGGAGATCCCATTTGTGTCCCCCACCCTCTAGAGATCCCACTTGTGTCCCACCACGAGTGGAGATCCCACCCATGTCCCCCAATGTGTGGAGATCCCACTCTTGTCCCCCAACCTCTGGAGATCCCACTGGTGTCCCTCCACACATGCAGATCCCACTTGTGTCCTGCAATGTGTGGAGATCCCACTCGTGTCCCACCAGATGTAGAGATCCCACTGGTGTCCCCCAACCTCTGGAGATCCCACTCATGTCCCCCAACCTGTGGAGAACCCACTGGTGTCCCACCACATG
>NW_010313630.1:0-49408 GCF_000700745.2 Antrostomus carolinensis
CTTTTTTTCTTTTTCTTTTTTTTTTTCTTTAATGACAAATCTGTGCTTAGAGGTCAAAGAAAGTTCACTTGATTTTTTTCCTCTTCCTTGTTAGAAGGTTTGATGCATGAGATTTCCCCCTCCTCGATGTACTTCATATATTTAGGCTGTACAGGCAAATAATCTTATCCTGAATATAGATCTTTAGATCTTATTAAAATGTACTGGTGTGGAAATACTCGGTCATGCATTCAAAAGGATCTGGGCCAAATCCTGACTGTTTTGTTTTTTTTATAATATATATATATAAACTGAAGTCAGTGGGAGTTCTGATTAAGGAAGGGTTGCTGTGCTTGCTCTTTTGTTAGTAGATCAATCTGAAAAGATATATGGTCTGACCTTACATTTTACTTTTACAGTATCTGAGTAATTAGAGCTTATTCCAAAAAATAATAATCGTTTTGGTGTATTCTAGGAAAAAACGGTGCTCACTGCATCTAAAAAAGGTAACAGTTTTGTTTGGGGAAGGAGAGGTATTGTTAGATCCAGGTGGGGAGGAGTAAAAGTAGATGTGTATTTCAGATACAGGCAAATGGAAAGAGATCATTGCGTGAAACATGTCGGTGTTTAATGGATGTCAGCGTTTAAGGCATCTTGAAACTAACATGCTTAGGAAAAAGCTATATTTCAAACATGTCATAGCTGATAGTTCAAATCTCTTTTGCACACAGAGGTCAAAAAGACAAAACTTTAATTTTTTTCTCTGAATAGTTATATGTGTTTTTAAGCAGCGCTCAAGAATAAGACTAAAAACTAAAGCTAAGCCAGCCTGCAGAGACCTCTTTTCTTTGCAGGCGTGTGTCTGTAATTCTGCTGGTCTTCGTGTGGCTAACTGTCTGCACCTTGTCCTGTCAAACAATAGGAGCAAATCATATGAGGGAACCTGAGGTGTTAACGTTGACTTGGATTTTTTTCTTGTCAGAAATGGCTCTGCTGAATTATGGGAGATGAGTTTGTTAGTTGCAACTGATTAATACTCATTTCATTTTTCCGTTGAACTGGAGAGCAGGGCTGTGGAGCTTTTTAGAGGTTCTTACTGCATTTTAGTGCAAGTTTTGAGTGCTTGCTTCTTTACTGTGACTGGAAGAACATCACTATGAAAATGAAAGGTATCTAGCCCTTTTCAAGGTTCTTGCTCTGGTCTTAGGGATGAAATCTTGCAATTTACTTCAGACTGTACATAGATGCTTGAGAGAAATTTCCCTTGATTTGGGTGATTTCCACATCTACCAGAGAGGATCAGTTCAAGGCATGATCAGGTTACCCTAAGGGTAGGGATTTGTCCTTGCTTTGGTTTTCACCCCACCAAAAAGTCAGTTGGTATGTAATCAAATACATTTTTTCCTACTCTGTCCTGTTCAACTTGTCTTTTCGTGTACCCTTGAAGATGTGATGATCCAATGCATTTGAGAAAAGTGACTCAATAAACAGATGGAGATGTTTCTGTATAAATATTAACTATCAAATCAAATGTTTGAAAGCCGCAGAGTTTTAGTGTTTGCTTTTCCTCTGTAGTTTGAACGCACAGTAAAGAGTTGAATGTAAAGAAAAGCAATACAAAGGTTAATAAAAGTACTACTTGTGTTTCTGAATAGTGAGAAATGATTCAGATTAAATGATGAGTTTCATTGCTTGGTGGAAAGATTTAAATTAAAAAAAAAATGAAGGGCTTGTACCTTTTTTTTTTTTTTTTTTTTTTTTTTTTTTTTAATTGAAGCATGAATGCACTCCATATTACATATAGCCAGTGTTCTGCTCTATGAAGCCCAGGCTGTGTGTGTAAAATAAAAGCTCATTTGAGTAGTCTTACAAGGCTAATGGAGGCATCATCTCGGCTTTATAAATAATGTAAGTTGTGTATAATGTGGGGTCCCCAGAGACTGCAGAGAAAGCATCATTACCAGCCTTTTCAACCTGCTGGAGATCTTAAATTGATTTACAGCACTGAACTGGTGCAAAATGATACATCAGGATGACACGAGGTCAACCTGTAAAAGTCTATGATGTGAGCCCGTTAGTTCAGTCATCATAATTAAACCGTATTATGAGGGCAGCGAAGCAAGTGTCTGTGACGTGTCCCATTGTGCTTCAGATATGGGTGGTTTAAGAATCAAATAAAGAGAGCACCGTGTTTATTATTTAAGTTATGCAAAAAGTAGTTGAAATTAAAGCCTGTGGCCCTGTGAAGAATAAATACTGAACCAATTTAGATTGACTCTTAACCTCTTTCTTGAAGTCATTAGCAGCTGAAATAGATGAAGGCATGTGCAGCTTGGAGGTGTGTGTGGGGGGATGTGGTTGTGAGTGAATATCACTGAATTTTATAAATCCTTTCTCAGGCCTCACAATCAGCTTTTACCTGATCAAATTCTGATACAATCAGAATTTACCTGCAGACTGTGCTGTCGGATATTAAAGGAGCAAACAAGCTAATTATTTGGGCTTTTTTTTCCCCCTAGTATTTTTATCATACTAAAGTTTGTAACTGCCTGTTGAAATGCTCCTCTAGATCTGAGTTCTTGTATAAGACAGAGCCTCTTAGTCATATCTTGAACTATATGACCAAACTTATTTTAGAACAGAGACTGTAATTTTGAATATGGGTTGGCATAGGTCACTCTACTTTTCTTTGTGAAGACAACTGTGGCTTCAGATTCCTGTTTCTGCTCTAAGTAGCTTAGAAAGTAGCATGCTGCAGATAGTAAAATGTTTATTATATACTAAACATCTTAGATCTTGCTGTTTCTGCTGATAAAATAACTGTGAAGTGTTTGGGGAAAATCCTGCACCCTTTTTCTTCTTTCTACTAGTCAGTGTGCTGCTTGGCAATTTGAGAGTTTTGCATCTATTAGTGGTTAAACCAACTCCTCATTCCTGAATTGGTATGAACTCTGCACTGCATCTCCTGAGCTTCTCCCAGCCAAGATAGAAAGATCTCTTATTTTTAGTCACAAACATAACTAAAAAAAATGATTTTGAGGGATACAAGAGAAGCAGAGAAAATAAATGGTCACTGGTGGTGAGAGATCCATTAGTCTCCAGGTTCAGTTGCATCTCAACAGGATGTGCTTTAGCTAAGGTGCTTTCTGAGTGGCAGATAAAAGAATTAAAGCTCGCGTTTAGGTGCAGTGCTTTATTAAAATGTGGATATGGAGCTCTTTTCTGCTCTGTCAATACAGATGAATAAATGAAATTACCTTATTGGAGAGAGAGCCATGAAATCTGTGAAAATTAAAATCAGATTTCACAAATTGATTTATGGTTAATGAAGTGATTATACTGATGTATTTTGTTTTTTTTTCATTTTATTTTTTAATTTCTGGTTTAGGTTTTGATGACAAACTCTTGCTGTTTTGCTTTCAGAGTGGGGAAAGGTCTGTTCTGCCCATACAGACTTCCCTTGTTTCCTTTGCAGACTGCTATTCTTCCACTGGCCTTCCTTCTCTGTATAGGAGTGTCTCAAAAAATTGAATGCATACAAGTCTTAATAAAGAAGATACACAGCTCATGGAATTTTACCTTTGAAGTCTACTGAACAGAAAATTCAAGTTTAAAACATAAACACCAAGTTGGCAAGCGGTGGCTTGAAATGCTGGTGACTTAAAGGCTCATTTACACAGGCCTCCTGCACTTCTTTAGCTGTTTGGCTTGAGCTATGGTGGTGTGACTTCAGAACATCATTTCATGGTCTTGCCTGGGATGGAAAAGAAGTTATTTTAAATTGATACTTTTTAATTGATAGAATTGTATCCCTGCAGGCTGTTGTATAACTATTTCTATTATGTCACTATTCTTCAAGATTCAAAATAAGCAGAGAAAATGTTAGATTGGGCCTTTTGTGAAGGGCTTTGCAGAGGGTGGGTTCAGGGAGGAGGACTCTCTGGGCTGCTAATGACTGCCACAAAGATCCCTGCCCTCCTTCTCCAGGAAAAATGTGTATTTGCATTACAGAAGCTTCTCAGTTTTGTGTGTATTTGAGTGGGGGGTGTCTTTGTTTCTTAACAGGATAGAGAAGCCAAACATTTCGTAAAATAAACAGGCTGATTTTAAGGAATGTAAAGCATTTTCCAGAATGAACACAGATGGTACAGGATCTCGCCCTGCTTCAGTTTTACGCCTGCATGTGTTGGCTTTGGAAGTGCCTCATAGTTGAATGGGAACAAAGATTGAGCACGCTTCTTGTAATTAGACTATGTGAGGTCAAGTATTCATAAGGCTGAACTCTGCTGAGTTGTGTAGATGGGTCTGTTTTTATTGGCTTTTATTTTGGGGAAGGAGGGAGGATGTGTGTCAGGTACACAGGTGGCACTGGGATTGATGTGGTGGAAGTACCTGAAGGTGCCCTACAAGAAAGCTGGGGAGGGACTTTTTACAAGGACAGTTAGTGACAGAACAAGGGGAAATGGCTTTAAGCTGGAAGAGGGCACATTTAGATTAGATATTAGGAGGAAATTCTTCACTGTGAGGGTGGTCAGACACTGGAACAGGTTGCCCAGAGAAGTTGTAGGCGCCCCCTCCCTGGAAGTGTTCAAGGCCAGGTTGCATGTGTCTTTGAGCAGCCTGGTCTAGTGGAAGGTGTCCCTGCTGATGGCAGGGGGGTTGGAACTGGATGATCTTTAAGGTCCCTTCCAACCGAGACCATGCTGTGGTTCTGTAAGCGTTGCACAGCAGTGAGACCACATTTCTGGCCCCTGATAGAGTGTTACTGTGTGTGATACAGCTGCTGGGTTGAGCCACCTTTAAATTATAACGGGTTTTCTTCAAGTACAGATTCCTTTACTCAGATGTGTTCTTCTTGTGAATGCTGTGTCTTGGGAGACTGCATAAAAACTGAGTTTAGATCAAGAGTTGAAGCTTTTTTTTTTTAATTCTGGACATGCCAGTGTGGGGAACCTGACCAGTACGGCTATTCTGGAGACTTACACAATTCAGTCATTCTAACCCAGCTCTGTAATTGTTCTGGGCTGTATGTCACTTTTATTTCAATATGGGATATCCACTTGGGAGAGTGATATTAGAATAGATGTCACCAGTCTCTCTCATTTTGTTCTTCCCCCACCCTTTCACTAGCAAGCACAGGCAAAGTCTGGAGTAGAAGGAGGAAAACAAATTATTTTTAAACATGCCGTTATATAAGTCATTATATTTAGGCACTGTTCAAAGCAGTATCATCCAAAGGCAACTATTATGTTGACTTGGCATATAAGCAAATCATTAATGTGGTTCACCAGTGATTTCTGGAGCATTATTTCATATTTCTGTGCTTAGAAAGGGAATGCTCTTTCCAACATGGCAGCAGATGAGACTGTCTGAATAACTCAGTATAGACAGTCTGAATTAAAGCACTTAATGGGATTCACAAGTATTTAACTTGAGAGTTTTTGTCGTTAAAATCATCAAAGTGCCACTCCACATCAAAGTGATCTATGGACTATCAATCCAGTATTGGGTAACTAGGAAATAAGACATCCATTAATTTTTTTTTTTTATAATGCTAAAGTGATTATAGACAGAATTGCCAGAGTTTTCACTCTCCTTGCTTCTGGCCCCAGCATGGGTGTAGGAATCATGTCTGCCCTCCAGCTTCGACTGATAGACCTGCTTTTAGTACTCAGAACTATCGCTAGAGGGGAAGCTGAAAATCTATCCTCTTTATACAGATTTTGTGTTATGAGAAGAAGTTGGATTTCAGGAGTTACAGCGTTGTGGAGTTTCTTCTACAGAGGTTGCAAGACTGATAAAGGTCTTTAAAAACTTGTCTAGGTTGATGAAAGCAAAAAAGCATGTGTGCACACAGAACTAACACTTGACACTTAATGTAGCAGGTCAAAAAGTTTTTTATGAATTCAGAGAATCCTTTACGTTCAGATTGCTTGGGGCATGCGGTGACCATAGTTGTTGATATTTCCACTTGCTTTTCTTCCTCCCTGTGTTCAGTATTGGGAATTAGTATCTTATTCTTCTGTGTTTGCATGAAAGACTGACTTACTGTCCATATTTTGCTTATAAATAATTTCAGACTTCTGATTTCAAGGATTTTAAGGCATTGGCTCTAATAGTAGCATTCTGCCTGGCGCAGTGTGATGTAACCAGGGCATGGGGCTCTCAAAGATAGCTTGTTCTTACGCTGCTATCTATGTAGGGTTATTCATGCTTGATAGGTATGCTCTATATGCATGTGCACCTATGAATGCCTGAATTAACATTCACTGTTGTTGAAAGTTAAATTATTTGGATCAGATAAAGGTAGGCTAAAGCTATATATAGTTGAGAAGAGCCTGCAAATTTATCAAGGTGTGTGTATGTAATAACTATTTATATATAAATACTTAAATGCTGTGTAAAGAACATCAAATCAGTTTTGGTTAAAGATGAAGTAAATAACTGGAGAATCATGTTGCAACAAATTGTGGCTTCCACTTAAATGTGTTTCTGAGTGTGATAGGGGGAGGAAACATCTGCTCTTTGGTTAGAATGCTGTTAATGAGTTGTGTATTTGACTTTATTCCACCTATGTATTTCACCTTTGTATCTGTTAGGTTTCATTTGAATATTGGCGTGGGATGAATTACTGCAGTGTCCTTGCTGTCTTGCATTTCTCTTACTAGTAAGGACTTTCATTCAGCTGACATGTTGAGGGACAAAATACGTGACTTATAACTAGCTGTATTTCCTGAGGCAGTGGAAAGAGGGCTCTCAAATTTTTTCTCCAAGACAAATTTGGAAGTGTGTGTGAAAGAGAGGAGGTGGAGGGTGGCGTGGAACTGACATCTGCTGTTTCACTTGATGGTTTCATTCTCTGTGGTGTCTCTGTAAATTATAAAGCTGAAGAATAGCAAAAGTGTACAGGTTGTTGTTTTTGTTGTTTGTTGGGGTTTTTTTTAACTCTTTGTACTTCTTTTCTTTCTAGCCCCCACCCAAACTGTTTCAAAACAAACTCTGCTAGTGTTTTGGTAGGACAAAAATATTGGCAGAACACTTTCGCTCCCTGTTGTCCAGTTGTCTTTTTTTCAAGGGTTTCTGAGCTGTGTTGAATGAAACAAGAAGGTTACATTCCAGTTAGGGCACTAGCATGTACTTAAGAGTGTAGATTCTGCTCACAGGTCCTGAAAAGTTACTCAAACTGGTTCATCAATAAAATACAATTTTATTTGATGAGCATGCTTTCTTTTGATATCTAAATGCTCCATTGTGACGTATTTGTACCACTGTTGTGGTTTACTGACTGAAATTCACTTTGGGGAAGGCAGTTTTGGTTTGGTTTTATTTTAACCTAGGGAGGACTTTCTTCAGGTTAGTACAACTACAAGTTATCTGTTGATTTTTTTTTTCTGTTGACCTTACTGCATGTATATGAAAATAAGTCAGTCTGTCTTGCCTTTGCAGATAGGCTGGGCGACAAACAGTACGTGAACAGGACAAGGGTTAGTCATGGTCACTGAAGGTATCTGGTGCTGTCATGATGAGCATGGTATCGGAACCTCTGTAGATCAGAACTTTCCGTAGCCCTCAAGAAGTGAAAAAAGGGATGGAAAACTGGCTTCTTACTAGGGCTGTTTGTAAAGCAAGGTGACAGTGATGAGGAGAAACGACTTGCATTTTAGTAGAACAGAGCCCTGCATGAAGTCAGACTTCAAGGGTACAAGCAGTGAAGGAAGTGAGGCAACTTAGAAGACTTCTGGATACTTTGAAAATATTCTAAAAGTTATATAACATCTGGAGAGGGATTGTTTCTCATAATGTTTTCCTCTGCTTTCCCTAGTGCTCTCCCTGGTTTATATTTGAAATTCTTAAAAGAAGTACAGTAAGGTCACAGACCATTTTAAATAGGACTTGGTGAAGTGGTCAAAATCAGGGAAACAGATTGATCTGATTGAGATTTTCATCAGAATTCATGAGAGTCTATTCTTTGTAGAATTCTGGACAAATCTATCCTCTGTTGAAATGTGCGATTTTTCTATTAATATCACTAATTCCACTGAGTTCGACTTTCTGGTGAAAATGCCATATTACTTTAAAAAGCAGTTCTCTTGTGACTCTGCGTGTGCATGGCAAATAGAGATTGGTCCCTACCTCTATTTGCTAGCACTTGATGTGATTTTGTATTTGTGCTGAGGCAATTTTCCTGAACCATTTGTTTTCATAATGTGAACCAAATTATTATTTTCAAATGATTAGCAGGTGGTTGTTTTGAGAGCTTCATGGAATCTCAGGATGGTTGAGATTGGAAGAAGCCTCTGGAGGTCATCTTGTCCAACCCCCTGCTCAAGCAGGGCCACCTAGGTTGCCCAGGACCACATCCAGATGGCTTCTTTTTTTCCAATTGTATGACAACAGCATTATTGTTTTGTCACAACAGTGATGAAAGTAGATTTGAAATTTACCTAGACCTTCTCATAGACCTGACAACGTGTACGTGATGGCTTCAAGGATTGTTAAATGCATAATGTGATTACACTGGTTTAATTTCAAATGTGTAGTTTTAAACACATCTGAAGTGTGTGCTTTCCTGCACAGGAAGGGAAGATGGAGATGAGGGACGCAGAGACTCGACTCATGTGGCTTTCCTAAGGTCTCACCACGAATCTCCAACGTTCAGGACCAGAGTTTCATCTCCCTTCACATACTTGCTTGGTCTTTCCTCTTGTCAAACACTTCTCATTTTTATCACTGAGGAGATAGATAGGTAGATAAACCAGACATTGGTTTTATCTGCGTCTCTGTTCTGCTAATTACCTGGTGAATGCAGTGATGAACCACTATTTTGGAAAAATGAGAATTTTGACCTTGCTGAATTATCTCAGAAAACCTGGCTTACATATAGGTTGCCGTCTCGGCTATGATGGTTTCCTGTTTTGCATTTTGCTTGCTGCTGGCTTTACAGTCTGGCATACTTCATAACAGGCCCTTTATTATCCATGCTAGCTAGTGTCAGTGTTAAGTGCTTTCACTTGGATGTAGTAGCCAAAAAGTCTTTATCTTTATTAACTTAAAAACTTAAGATAACATAATTATAGTTTCTGTAATGTGTCATATTAGATTTTGTCTGGGAAATGAAGGTTAAAACTCAGGTTAAAACTCTGTAGTATGTGGTATTTTTGGACAGATGGATATGAAATCACTCTTCTCTTTTTCTGAAGTTTGCTGTCTAGTTACTTAGAGCAGAAGACAGTGGTAGCAGAGGGGGGTTGAGGTGCTTGCTAGTGTTTGGTTATTCAGAACCAGCTAGGGCAGAGCTCGTTGCTCTGGGGATGAGACAAGGTTTTGCAAATCAACTGAAATACTCATGTCTGAGTGTGAGCTAATCTTTGTCCTGGATATCACGTAAAATGAGATGGGTGGCAACTCCACAAGATGGAGAGAACTCTTAACAGTTGGGCTCCTCTCGACCCCAGCCACCGATTTATTAGCGTACGCCGGCTGGGTGACTTTGGTACTCACCCTGCCCTAGGCTGATCCAGCTCTTTCTGCAGAACATTTTTTGTTGTTGTTTTTTGCCAGGTTAGGAAGGTGACTTGCCTGAGAGATTGGAGTGCCAAAGCTGGCACAAGGGTGTAAATGCAGACCTTTTCTCTTTGGGTGGGAACAAGCTGTTAGAGCTGCTCATCTGCTCGTGGACCTGTGACCTTGCTGGCCCAAGGCAGCTGTTGGAGGTAGCCAGTTATAAACGAGTACTGTAGTACTCCCACATGAAGACTTCCTCGATATGCTTGCCAAGGAAGGGCCTAATATACAGGGTTTTTTTCCCAGATACGTATGTTGGTGATTAGCATGGTGAAGTTAGACTGCCAACAGTTACGTCAGTCACAAAGCCCCAGTGTAGTTATATTGGCAGCAAAATGACAATGATTAATGATACAGCATATTTTACAGGGGGTGTGGGAGGGTGGACTGAGAGGAACACTTAAACAAGCTTTTCTAGTCAAGTGGTGTTTTGCTGGTATAAACTGCAAGCTATATTAGAAAGGCTTTTCTATTTTAATACAGCTATATGAGCAGAGCACATGTAGTGCATGTTCTGTGTGAGATATGACAATTGTTTTTCCTCATGGGGATAAGAATGTTCTCCAAGTTTAACTTTTTAGGAGTAGAAACTTTATTTTCCTCTGTAGAGGGTTAAATAACTTGAAACAGCTGGCAGACCAGGTACTTTTAGCAGCATTGTCAAGAAACTAGAGGAAATATAATATTAAATCCATTAAAAAAGCTTCTGTAAAAGCAAGCTGGTGCTACCAGAAACCACTGTCAGTGAAGACAAGGCACCTGAAGATGGTAGGTGCTGTGAGCCAGCAGTGCTTGTAGCTTTCCTGAGTTCTGTACAGTTGCCATAAGTCACTTTGATATTTTTGGCTTTCAATCCACTCTACTCAAAAGAAATTTGGAAATCACTTGTTTTAACGGTATATGGTAAATGTGTTTAAAAACCTTTACTTTTTCTAGTTACTGCTAGCTATTTTACATTTTCAAGCAAGACATTTGTAATATATTTCTTAACTTCAGGAATTATACTATCTTCAAATTTAAAATACAAACTTCAGGTGTTTTCCCTAGTGGCACTGTTGGAGCAATGTTCTCACCGAGTTCCCTTGTAGCCTTCTACTGTGTCAAGGAACTACCCAGACCCTTGGGAACATGACTGTAATCTTTTTTAATTTGTTTTTTTTTTTTTTCCCCTCTGGCTTGGCTACAGGCTTCTTTGAAATTTTGTTCTGTGCAGAAAACATCACCTAACATAACTGGCATAAACACTCCAGGGCTGTTTACTACAGTTTACTGGATAGCTGTTCCCTTTGCCCTTGTCCCCGCTAGTTTGTCAGCTCTGACTCTTGCTTATGGTCAGACCCGATGCATCTCTTGTGGTTTGGGAACTGGTGCTGGTGGCAGGCTGCTTTGGCTGGAGTCTCCTATTTCTGAATATAGGCAGGTTTCCATCACTCCTTTGCATAGCTTCTTGGCTCCCTTGACTTGGGACACAAGGGCCCTCAGTCTTCCAGGCCAGCCAGCAGTCGAGGTCGTTTGAGCCTAAAGGCTTGTTATCTCGGGAACTGGGGAGTACTTGTTTCAGCTCCAGAATTAAAGGCATCTAGATTGTCAGCTTAAAGACAAGGAGTCTGATATCTTTGTGTGCTCTTTCTGTGCACGAGCTTTCAGCCTAGAAGTAAGTAGTCTTGGAAAGCTGGAAATCCTGGGGGTTCATACTTGCAGTCTCACTTAGCGATGTATTTGGGGCTTGGAGTCCTTTTGTCCTCTGTACTAGACCAGCTACGACTGTTTGCTCAGTAGCAGGCAGCAGTGGAAAATTTGGGAAGCATTGTGGCTGATTTAGCTAGCCTGCTGCTGACCCTGCAGAGCATGTGGTGGTCAGGAAATACTGTGTTTGGGTGTCTGAGCTGTAAGGTTACAGTACTGCAACTTTGCAAAACCTACATTTTGAAACTTTAAACCAGATCTGGAAAATTATGGTGGAATGAATAATAAAGTTGCCTTAATACCATATGCAGAATCATATAGGCTCTGTTAATAAAAAGCCTTGCAGATAAGGAAAGAGTACTGAGTAATTCTTTACATGGCTTGATTCCTCTTCCAAAATCATAAAGAGCTTACAGATAACCAGGGGATCAGATAGATAGATTACAGTTATTTTCTCATGTTGTAAAACTTCCGTATTCCCGGTAAGCAATGTAGGAGGATATCTCCCATTTCCTTTCAAACTATGTGTTTGCCAAGTGCTATACGGACTATCAGTTCCTATCTGTGGGTTGAAGCCTTTGTACAGAACCCTGCAAAGCCTTGATCTCAGGAATATGAGAAAACAGTTTGACGTGAGATTCTGAAGATGTTCTGGCACAGGGCTGTGACAGCTGCTTTTGCCTCATCCCGCAGAATTTTGAACCTCTCTGACTCCTCACGTATGGATGCGTCCTCGTTTTGTTTTTTTGAAGGGGAAAGTCCGTGACTTTTAGAAGTCTGTGACTTCTTGGCTGTTCCCTGTCAGCAGTAGTTAGGAGGCATTTTTGTTGGCTGCGGTGAGTGTGGTAGTGCCGGCGCGTGCCCTGGTCTCAGCCCTGGTGGTTTTGCCCTCTGGCCCCTTGCTGCAGTGCTCATCGGTTCTTGCTCAGTGCAGGCTTGCCTCTGGCCGAGTGACTTACTTCCCTCTTCCTCTGTGGCATGGAGGTGTTGCTTGGGGGGTTGTGAGGGTGGAGGTGTTGGCATGTACTCTCACAGAGCTGTCTTGGTGCCATCCTGCCAGCAAACATTTTGTGCTGGTGGTCACCTCTGTGGCTTTCTTTGTCTAATACTTGCCCCTCAACCAGTAGCTTTCAAGAGTTTTGTTCTCTGCTTGTTAACAGAAGAAGCTAAGGCTCGATGTGAGGAAGTGGTTTGCCCGAAGGGAATGGGGGCTGTGTCTCCTGAGCAGCAGCCCAGCACTCTTCATGAGAGCTCTCCCTCTGCCAAAAAGGTTTTACAGGCTTAAGTGTGGCAGGAGAAAATTGCACTGATAGCAAATTCAGTTGTAGTCGGTAGACTTCTTTGGCTTAAAATGCTCCTGAGAATGGAGCTTTTAGACTTCATTGATGAACTGACTGTTGTTTGGAAGGTTGTTGGCCTCCAAGCACAATAACATGCGATACCTGTTTTGTGCCAAGCATGCCTGCCAGTTCAGGGGAAAGCTAGTGCTCCTACAGCCTGGTCTTCAGTTGAACCAAGAGTAGTTCCTTAGGTTCTGTAGACTGATTGTCTGGATGTAAACATTTTGCTCATGGCAGGGGGGTTGGAACAAGATGATCTTTAAGGTCTCTTCCAACCCAGACCATTCTATGACTCTGTGTAAAAGTAAGAGACCATGTAAATGCCTTTGTAGTTGTACGTCAATAGCTTTATTCTTTCACAAGAATAGTTTTTAATATTGGTGAAATTGCACCCTGTTCTAGGATTAGGTTGGGGTGTAGTTGAAGACTGTTCAAGCTTTTTGTGTAGGCAAGCTCAGACTTGTACCTCGCATGCCAGTAAAGGCCTTGATCAACCTAGATCTCTGTTTGCTGGTGTGTTTTAAATGTGAACCCGAAGTTTCCTTGGCCTGATCTCAGGAGGATCCCTGTATATTTGTATTTGCCTGTAAATCATCATCTTTAAAGAGTCTAATTTTCTTGCGTGTTAGCTGAAGGAGCATCTCTAAACACTGTGATCTTGGCTCCTTCTGTTTGCAAAGGGTCTGGTGAGTTCAGGTGGCTTGATAAATAAACAAGATACTGCCAGGGACTATCTGCTGTGATGTGGTAGTGCAGCTGCTGCTCAGTGTGCTGGGAACCAGGAGCAGACTGGCTTTGGTGTCAACTGAAGTCCAGCCCCAGTTGTCAGAAGGCCACTAATGGCATGCTGTAATTAAACAATGTTTCATTGGATGGTGGAAATCTCGCAATCTTGATGTTTGTTTCTAGGTTGTATAAACTTGGCTTGGAAAGCTGTATCATCTTTAAACACTTTCTTTGTCCAGAATAGTAGTTGTGAATTGCAGGACACTTCACAAAATGTAGCACATATCTTTTGCTCTGCCTCTTGACATTTTAAAGACGTGATGAAAACAATGGTGTTTTAAAGGTCATTGAAAGGCAAAAAATACCTCTGTAGTTTTTGCAAATAAGGCACAAAAGAGGAAAGCTAGAGGAATTCTTTTAAAGACATAAAGCGTGCACCTCATGAAATGCATTGAATTGTTTTCAGTACTGGCAAACAGAAGAGGCTATTCTTATTTTAAGTGTGTACGTGGTGGGTAGAGACTAATCTGTGAAAAATTTATTTAATTTAACTGTGTTCCTTTTTTTAGTTTAATTTTCATCAGTTTATTCTGCTTTGCTAAGACTTGACCTAACAACGGTTTTATTAGTGAATAAGTAATTTTTCTTTCTCAGTTTTTGTTGTCTCTGGCTTTGGTAAAACATTCTGTTTTAAAGCTGGGAATGTTGAGCTGTAATTTAACATCTTGACTTAATCTCTGACAAATGAGGTCTGGGTCACAGTCTTCAGAAGTGGTTTAATGCAGCTGATGTAACTGTATTGGTGCATGCTCTTGATAAAATGAATCATTTGTAGGAGCAGTGTCTTGCATAAACTGAGTGTAACTGGAGTGCATTTGGTGAGGTTCCCTCCTTAAAAATACCCCACTATAGCACTGCTCTGGCTGGGGCTGACAAACCCATTTCTGAATCCGTGCTGTCTGTGCTAGGCTGTGCCGTTCTGTGAAGACAAACCATGTCTTGCATTTTATGAGCTTTACTAAAAAAATTTTGAAGCCTGAGTGGTGATGGGCATTTTTCTTTTTGCTTTTTAAAGATTTTCCTTTGTGCTGTAAATGTGTGTTTTAACTACTTAAAAAAAAAAATATCCCTGAAAGTGACATGTCAGTAAATTTTCCCCATCTCACCTGTGCAGGAAGTTCCTCCTGCCCTGTCCTGATGAATTGGAGGGAAATGCTTTTTTCAGCTGATAAAAAGAAATAAAATTCCATGCCCTTCCCAAAGGAGGAATTCAACAATTGGACAAGTGGCGTGGGACCATGTGTTGGTTTGTAAAAGGATATAGTTTGTAAAGATGTTTCCTTTGATGCCTGTGATGAATATGGATGTGTTTCCGTTGGAGAGGGTTTTGATTAAATTATGCAATTAGAGCTGACCAGACAGATCTAAATATAGGAAGAGGTTTCAGTTATCCTGCTTTTGTGTGTATTAACACACCCACACAGATGTGTGTTTGTTATTGTTGTAAACAACACCTGTTTTCTAAAGACAGTTCAAAAAGTCAGGAAAGGGAATGATCTTTGTGGAAAAAGGGAGTTATACAGAAGTTTTATGATGAAAGGGAAAAAAAAAAAATCCCTGTTCTCCCCAGCTTTTGACCTTTTAGAAAAGGACTTCCAACTTAGGTTAATAGCTAGACTAGTTGTGGCATCTGTGTGGATGTCATGTTCACAAAGCCAGAGCCAGTGCTCCAAATTGTTCTCTAGGTTGTTCTGCATTTTTCAGGACTTGGCCTGTGTCACCTAACAGTGCTGACTGAGCTCCTTGCCTGCTCTTGCACTCCTGAGTGCTACTACTTGCCTGGTGGGACAACATGTGGGGTTTAAATACGCCACAGCACAAGTGAAGTGGATAAACCTGCCCCAGAGATGCACAATGAAATACTGACTGTGGTGGCTGGTAATTCATTCTGTCTCTTGATGCCTCTTTGTTTGGATATTTTTTCTTTGAATGTTTTGTCTTAATTTGAGGATTTCTTTAAGAGACTTCCAGCATTGAGAGACTGTGAAAAATGAAGAGTCTCCTTCATAGCAATTAGAAATAAAACCTCACGAACACCATCCTAGCAAGCTTAGTGGTTCACAGCACTGTATTAATCTTATAGGTTATTTTAGTGAAGTTCATAGTTTTGTAATCCATCTGTGCCAGAGTTTTGACTGAATCATCAGATTACAGTTCCTTCCTAACTTCAGTGAAAATATTAAGTCACTGTTTTAGAGATAATCTTTAATAATGCATCCGATCCAGTCCAACTCCTTGCCGACGCCAGAAGGGATTTGTCCACACCTGGGTGACGTTTTGATATACCGTACCCTGGTGTGCACAGGCTTCTCCAGCTCCCTGACCAAGTAACTTGGCAAACTTGGTGTCATTTTTTTCTGTAGTCTTGGCAAGTCACATCAGCATGGTGAGGAGACCAGCAGGCATTAAAGGAAGAGCTGGTAGTTCATGACTTCTTGGAGTCTCACGTGCATCTGAACACAGGAATGAGTAAAATTCAGCAGTGCAAACTAGAAATTTACCACTGTTTCTCAGTTCTGGTTAAAACGGCACGATTTGAGGATTTGGAGATCATTTAAAAGGCTGTTCATGATAGTGCTTCTTGTAAACAAGGAGGAGCTGTACTTTAATGAAGGTGTAGATAAGTCTGTTGCAAGATGTGGTATTCAAATTTTTTTCCAGGAGTACAGTTTTTAATATGTCAAAACAGTTGGGAAAGCATTGGGAAGAAGTGTTCTTAATCAGGAAAAGGGCAAATACAGGTGTTGATGTGTCTGTTAAAAATGGGAAAGCACCTTTGCTGTGTTCTTTAGCTTTTCTCACAATTATGTATTTGCTTACAAATGGATGCTATTTTCATGCTATTTTAGTTGGATTATAACACAGGATTCAATTTCTAATGTATATGGAAACCGGCTATTTTCTCTAGAGGAGCAACAGTGAAGTTACCCAAAGTCTTTCAAATCTGGTAACTTCATTTTCAGAAGGCAAAGTACAAATCCAGAAAACCTGTAAGAATTTGCTATTGTTTTACTCTTGTAATGGTGATGATGAAGACTTCAAGGACAGGGATCAGTGCCTTGTCTGCTGGGTGGGTAGGCGAGTGGAGGAAGAGCTGTGGTTCATTGTAGAAACTGGACAAACACGGTGTGCTTGGTTTGAACTGTGGTAAGCATTGGGAAGGAGCTGGCAGATACTGATAGTGTAAGGTTATTTCTTCATGCTCTGGGGTAACTCAGTAGCGGTGGTTTTGTTGTTTGGGTCACTGTTGCCCTCCTCCCCTGCACTGGTAAAGCATACACACTGGCCCTACTGTCTCATTTTGAGTGAGTGGTGAATCACAGAATCATTAAGGTTGGAAAAGACCTCTAAGATCATCCAGTCCAACCATCAACTCATCACCACCATGCCCACTAAACCATATCCCTGAGTGCTACATCTACACATTTCTTGAACACCTCCAGGGATGGTGACTCCACCACTTCCCTGGGAAGCCTGTTGCAATGTCTCACCACTCTTTTGGTGAAGAAGTTTTTCCTAATATCCATTCTAAACCTCCCCTGGTGCAACTTCAGGCCATTACCTCTTGCCCTTTCACTGGTTACCTGGGAGAGGAGACCAACCCACCTTGCTTCAACCTCCTCTTTGGTGTTCAGGTCACGCTCAGAACTCATGGATTTGCTTTGTCTTACCAGGTAGGTTAGAAGTTGTGCGAGTCCTTCTTCTAGAGGCAAATATTACTGCCCTGTTGAGAAGAGCTAGATATTTCTTAAAAGGAAGCGTAGTGGCTGCTGTTAGAGTTAGCTGGGGTGCATTCAGCACCTGCTCTTTCCATTACGTTCTTGCTCTCCTCCCATCCACTGAACTAAAGGGTGCATGTAGGCATCTGAAAGGATTGTCTCTGTGGATGGAACAATCATATATGGGAGGTTTTCTTGGAAGGGCAGTCCCTCAGCCAAATAGTGTGAGCAGTGGTCCGAGAGGAGGTTTCACAGACCAGGTATTTTGTTTTGTCTCTCGGGATCCAAGGCAGAGGCTGCTTTGCAGAACAGGCTGCAGGTATCCTCCTTGCCCTTGATAGGGCTAAGTAAGGGAGTCTAACGCAGTGCAAGGAAAAAAGCTCCCTACTCTGTTAAGTATGTTGAAGTATTTTTCAACACCAGTGTTCTCTTTCCTTGAACTATGTGGTATCTATCAGAAATTAACACAGGATTGCATATTTAAGTGTTTTCTTGAATTCTTTCTACCATGCCAAGATAACACATGAAAGAGTTATTTTTTTTTCTTCTTTCTCCTTGTCTTTTTCAGAAAAAGTCAGGTTCTGTATAAACTCTCAAATGAGTTCTACAGCACTTTGAAATGGATTTTGCTTTCTTTTTGCATGTGTCTTGTAATACCACTGAGGCTTCAACTGGGTTTCCATGCATTTTTCCAGGATGAGCAAGATCTGATCTTCTACCATAAAAAGATGAAAAGAAAAAAAAGAAAGAACCCTTTGATTAAAACCAGAATAATTCAGCAGAATACGCTGGACTTTTTGTTTTACAAGTCACATCTCTTGAAGAAATCAAAGCTGTTTGCTGCTTGCTCCAAGAATAGGGAGCCAGAGGAAGCTAGTGCACAATCTGTTGTCACACATTCTATCATTACAGCTGCTTAGACTGCACGCTTTTTAGTAATACATGGAAATAGTTCTTGCAGGAGTAAAGTGACAGCTCCCTGGCTTCTATGCCAAAATCCAGTCTTTTTTCTTTTTTTAAAAAAGATCTAAAGATTGTACTGAGTACATGAATTGCTAAAAAGATATGTTTTTCAGAGAAGATAAATTACTAAGTATTTTGAAAGAAGCAAATTAAAATCTCTCTGCTTGTTACTTCTTTATATTGTCACTAAGGAATGGAGGTACGTTGACTAAAATAAGATAAATGTAATTTTAAAAATGTGGTCAAAGAGTAGACGGTTTTCTCCATTAACAATTATGTAGATTGCCTTCACTGTGGGTCCTGCCCCTTTTTATGTCTAACTGTGCTGAGCATATATTAAAAATATTTAATAGGATCCTTTTTGCCTACATCACTGAGCCTGTAATACAAATAATGAAATTAGTAGAAGAGTTAGAGCCACTTCTTGTTTGCCTGAAACTTGGACTAGGAGTTGTTTCACTTTCCCCCCCCAGGAGAGGATCGTCTAATTGTCCTAACCCTTTCTCCACCCACCAAAAACAGTCATTTATGCAAAGTGGGACAGTTTCCTATGGGATCTCCTGTGGGAATTTGAAAACAGTCTCATTGAATATTTTAGTGTTGCTGACAGTGTAACCATCTCTTCTTTGAGGGCCAGAAAAATAGAACTCCACGCTTAGGCATTTTGCCTAAATAAGTTTGTTTAAATACAAGGCTGGCTAAACAGCTATATTTATAAAATGCTCACTTTTTTTTTTTTTTAAATAGGCTTCTCACAAGATGCCTGCAGGCTTGTATGTTAGTCCAAAGATTATACAAAAGACAGCGACATTGAAGGAAGACAAATAAAGCAACATTAGGATTTAAAAGAAGTTTGTTGATTCCAACTCATCCATCAGCAGACAGAACACGTAATAAAAGGTGCATGGGTTTTGATATGTAAAGAGTGGCTGATAAGTGGGTAGCAACTCAATTTCCCTTAAACTGATTGCAGGCTGCCTTTTGGAGTGTCCTGTTGTTTGGCTGAGGTTTGTGTTTCACCCATACCTCATGAATAAACATATCCTTCAAGGTCTGGTGGTCACTCAGCTATTGGAATTACTAACTCCCATTTTCCCAGAAGGCATATGTATTTGGGGAAGAAAGATGTGCACTGTGTCATCTGCTGACTCGTGGTAATCTTTATTTTGCACTTCCAGCTGATAAGACCACTTTGTGCAAAAGTAATACAGGAAATGATGCATTGCAAAAACCAAGAGTGGCAGAAAGGGAAACGGAATGTACTGGCAAGGGCTCAGCACTGCGGACGCGCTCTCTGCTTCTTGGAAACAAAGAGTTCCACCTACGCTGCCTTTTTATTTTTTTAGCTTAATGTTGGTATTGGAGCTTAGTGTGAGTAGTATGCAGCAGCCTGTGGGTTTTCACTGCCTTTATCTTCTGGCTTGTTCAGGACTTGGAGTGTACTTAGACTTTGTGTGGTCAGGCAGGACTTCAGCAGAAGTCCCAGGGCTGGAGGCTGGTGGCCGGCGAGGTCCTGCTGAGCTGCATTACTTCCAAGTGTATCTACAAGTATTGTACCTAATGCAACTCCTCCCGCTCCCGGCGTATTTCTTGCCACAGTTGTTGCTACAGAGATGCCAGCTGTGAAGATAATACCTTTGATTGTGATGGTGGAATGTGTTTGGGAGCATATGATTGTGGGAGTGGGACGTGTGTGTGTGTGTGTGTCGCAGGATTTGATCCAAAAACTTTGGAAATCGGTTCTTCTGGTCTGACTGTTTGGGGCTGCATCTGAATGTTGTCTTAGTCTTTGCAGAGCTTGGGTACTAGGGTTGTGTTTTCAGGCACTGGTATAAACATACAGTCTTAATAGACAGGTTTTGTTTTTCTTTTTCACCACAAGCAGTTTGGCCACTTCTTTTTTAAAGCAGCTGGGTAGAAATGGGTCAGGCCTAGGTGGAACCATGTCTGCATTCATCAGCAGCATTGAAAGTTGGATAAAGATTTAGACTTTGTACTTTCTTTTTCATTAGAACTTAAACTCAAGTCTTTTAAATACTTTTTTGATTCGAAGAGATGTGAAGTAAAATCTTGACTTGATTACTTGGTGATGTACCACTGGGATTTGTAACTTGCGTGTGGAACTTGTTATCTTTTGTTTGAAAGATACAGAAAAAAAGATATTTATAATATTGGTTGAGATACAGACTATATATGAGTTGAGAATTACTCTGTTAATTACAAACACATTTGAAGTAAATGTACTGGGGTTCTGGTAATATGATTCTTTAATTAGGACAGCATTTTAATGGAGCACTTTACAGTGCATGTGAGGAAAAAGTATACCTGGGATAGAGTCAGTGACAGTAATGGAGTTTCAGTTCGTTTAATGGTATAGCACATGCCCAGGTAACAAAATAAATCCTTAAATTTGCCCCAGGCTCATGCAAATCTTCCATTGTATTGACATTATTATTTCAAATACAATTCTTAGCATAAAAGGAGTGGGAATTACAAGTATGAAATGCAAGGAGACATGGTCTATGTCTTAATCTGTAATCATTAGTCACATAAATGTAGTTTATGCATTCAGCCTAATAAAACTGAACCTTTGCAATTAGATAATTGGATTAGTTACAAATTAATTTGAATCAAATGGATGGTTTTCAGCTTAAAATACTTCATGTATAGTGGTACGCTATGGAACCACTGTAATGCATGATAATCAAGAGGGTAAGTGTGGCATAGCATTTACAATTTCAAGACCTACAGTCTTTTCTTAGTGTAACTCAGTAATTCTGTCTGACGGTGCGTGGGCTGATACCTTATTTTCTGTGTGTGTATAGGCAGCTGGTTGACTGGGGATTTTTTGTGTCTTTCTGATGGCAACAAAAACATTCATATCCTTTTCCCCTTCCCCCTTCCTCTGCAACCTGTTGGTATACAGTCCAGGATACGTTTCCTGCCTTGTCTTCATGCTCTGTTTGAAAATCAGTAGTTTAGTGCTCTTTGTCTCATTTTCCAGTGCAGGGTCTCTCCTACTTCCCCCAGCAGAGCCTTTTGCCTGCTCCCAGCCCGGGCAAGTACAAAACTCACTGCTCACAGCAGGGGCTTCCTCATATGTGGAATTCCTCTCCTCTTCACCCATCGCTTCAGACGTGGTTCCACGTCTCCCAGCTTGAGGACTACTGTGCCATCTAAAATCCTCTTATCAGGACTTCTCCTTCCCACTCCTTCATGTGTCCTGGAGTACCTCGGGCAGGCATTGCAGCAGGAAGGGTCAGGATGTAATCGGTGAAGTATTCCCTCACAGTCTGCTTATGAGCTGCGAGGGCTTTTTGGTGAAGTGGGGAGATGGAATTTTCTTTCTGGTGAGAGTTGAGTGAGGACAAGCATCCTTCTGGTTTCCTTTCTTCTTTTTTGGTTTGTTCCTCAAGGTAAGTTGGAAACGGAACTGTTCTTGTTTCAGATGGTGGTATGCACAAGTGTAGTGCAGTGATTTTTGAGCTGCATCACTGGCAGTTTGGAGAGGGCTGGGTAGCACAACGCTGTTGGGGCATATTGCTTCCAGCTGCTCTCTCAAATAAATAAAAAAAAAAACCCCAAAAGGATGACTGATCTCGCACTGGTTCCTTGGTGTGTTTTGCTGGTTAAGGCTGGAACAGCTGACAGGCAGAGGGGAGAGCCCTTCACACTTAACAGTGAAAGATGAAATCTAAGGGGCTGCTTTAGGCTGGATTTAATGTGAACTACATTTCTAATATAGGTGCCTTGCCCTTTTGTGGGATATGTGTGGGAGTACAGCCATGTCTTCCTGTGTTTTGGCTTTTTCTGTCAAGCTTCTCGTGGTCCTAACTGAGACCATGCTTGGGCACCAAGCAGAAGTATTGTTTGAAGCTGGCAAATGCATTTGCTGTCCCCCTTGCTGCCTGGCACAAAAATCACTGAGGCCACATAGCAAACTGGATGAGGGAACTGAGCTGATGGGGGGTTGTCCCACCACCTACCTCTACCCCTTGCCCTCTCCTCCCACTAGCCCCCTCTCCCCAATCTCTTTTGTTTGTTTTTTTTTATACTGTGTCATTATTTTCCAGGGTGATCACCTCGTTTATTCAGGCTGTTTTGGGGAGAGGGTTATACAGGGTTCAGCAAAAAAGCTGCTTAAAAGTCTTCATCAGGTGTGCTTTGAGTCCAGTTCAGGATGCTGTCAACGTTTTGTTGAGGTTTTTTTGTTGGTTGGTTTTTGGTCATGCCACTCTTGTGGTTTGGGGGGGATGTTTTTAACTGCTGTATGTTAATATGAAAGGTAAAAGTCCTTTTTTTTCTTTTTTTTCCCCTGTCCCTATGACATTCTGCTGCAGGTTCTTGGCTGGAAGAGTTTAGAATAATGAGAAGCTCGTGTCTGTCAAGGGGGGATGACAGTGCTGCCTTCCTGGGACTGGAGGAGTGAAAAGGAGAAAGGACCAGAATTATTTGATACAGGCTGCTTTTGACTACTGACACAATCTGCTGTACCCTGCTGGTGGTGGAAGAACAGGACAGTCTCTCCTGCTTGGTTCTGTGGTGTTGCCACAGTGGGGTCACCATGAATGTGACAAGTTTATTCTCCTTCACCAGCCCAGCAGTGAAGAGGCTGTTGGGATGGAAGCAGGGGGACGAAGAAGAAAAATGGGCAGAGAAAGCTGTTGATGCATTAGTGAAAAAACTGAAGAAGAAAAAGGGTGCTATGGAGGAGCTGGAAAAAGCATTAAGCTGTCCTGGTCAGCCCAGCAACTGTGTCACAATTCCTCGTTCCTTGGATGGCAGGCTTCAGGTTTCGCACCGGAAAGGGCTACCGCATGTAATTTACTGTAGAGTGTGGCGCTGGCCGGACCTACAAAGCCATCATGAACTGAAACCACTGGAATGCTGCGAGTTCCCCTTTGGTTCCAAACAGAAGGAGGTTTGCATCAATCCCTACCACTACAAGCGGGTAGAGAGTCCTGGTAGGTTCTTCCTTGTTTGTACCTTTACACCTTATCGGAACAATGCAAAGGATTGCAATTAATCATGTGACTCATCAGCTTAAATAAGCAAAAGTGGCTGTTTGCACATGTCAGATTCTTCCTCTTCAGTTTATCTGGATGTAAGCATTAATTAGCAGTTCTGCCTTTCACATGGCCAATGCTTCACTTGTGTAAATGTTTTCTCACTATACAGAGGCATAGTCTTAGTATATGCCTCGAGCTGCTGGGTCTGGTATCACCTGGCTTGGTTGGTGACCACTGTCCCTCAATTAATTTGTTTTTTTAACTGGATTGTGCAGATCGGTGAATCTGTGTGAAATGTTGGAAGCTAACGCAAAGGATTATTGCAGTATGCGCATGAAAACCGTTCTGACATATTGCAGTAGCGGTATTCTTATTATTTCCAAATTCTTTCACTTTTGTTTCTTCATCCCCCAGAAGATGATATTGTCTTTAGGATCTCCCACAGTCTTGGACTTCTAAAAAGACTGTGATTTTAGACAGCAGAATGTAATCTCTTCAACCTAAAGCTTTGATATCAATGTTTGGTTGTACATGAAGTTTTACTGTCAGCTGTTCTCTAAGCGCAATTTACTTACCTGTTACCTGCTTCCCTACTTCTTTTTTTAACGTACAACGCATTCTCTCTGTCTCCTCCTCAAAGGCCAAACCTCTTTTTGATAAATCTGTGCTTAATTTTACTTACACAAGTTTATTATCAGGGAATGCTTCCAGGGACTGGAAATTTGAGAAGTCCATCTGTGTTCGGTATTTCATAAACAGTGATGATGTTTCTGCAGAGTGGCATGGACACCTTAAGAACTAGAGAGGAAATAGGATTGTTGCAAGATTTGTTTTTCTGTGGATGGAAATTGCATTTGTCTTGGATCTGCAACACATAGTGCATAACTAGATGTTAAATATTTCCTTTTGGTGTGTTAGTATTAACTTGGAAATCACGTGAATGGCAGAGGTAATACCCGTAATGTATGTACTTATGCAGCAGATGCTTGAATAAAGGAACTCTGCACTAGAAAAGCAGTTCTTAAAAAAATTAAAACAAACAAAAAGAGTTAAAATTTTTAACAATTCCATGCTAAGCAGAAGTGGGATAGTAAAATAGTGTGTCCTTGTTGCTAGCTGTCTGCATGTGTCTGCGCTAGTTGCTTGCATTCAGTATTCCAAAATAATGGAAATCAAGGTTCCTGAAAGACATTTATTTCCATCAGACTGACTGTTACTGTAATGTCAAATGACGTGTTCTAACTCATTTTGCTTTAATCTTGGAAACAATTACTGAGTTTGAATATGTTCTCATTTGGACCATTTATACCATATTTAAAAATAGGTACTTGTAATGTCCTGTCACTTCAATGAGATATGCAAGATAAAAACAGAACAAAACTTTCAAAAGATGTCTAACTAAAATGTACATTTTGACTGAGTGTTGCTAAGTAGTTTAAGTGGTTGGAAAGCTAGGGTTTGGGTGTTAAGTCATCTTATGAATTTTGTATTTGGGAAATGGAGCAAAAAATCATTAACTGTAAGCCTGAATTCTGGATTGCTCTTTAATTGTTTTTGGATGAGATAAAAATCTCTACATTCATGTAGCTACAGAATTTTTGCTGGAAAAAAAATAACCAAAAGAGTAACCTGAGTTGGAGGTGGTAGAAATAAAATGCTTCCCTTTTTGCCTAGAGAGTGCTCTGCATCAGGAAAAAATGGATATTCTTGGTCAATTGCCTAATAGGCAGCTGGGCAGTTTTCTTGTAAGCATTAGGGCTACAGCAGTATTCAGTCTTTCACGAGCGGAATGTGCTGCTCTAACCACTTGCAATATCCTGGAGGCAGCTGCTGACCAGGAGCTAGCGTTCACTTCTGCCGAGGTGCTCCGGTAAATCGGTGTCTGGAGGTACAACCTCACACCCGTGCTGAAGTTACATCTTGGACTTTTAACAGCTTGCCAGAGGGCGGGAGTGGGATTGAAGCTTGCCAGAGGGCGGAAGTGGGATTTTACCGGAGGTCTCTGGTTGCCTATGTAAAGGAGGAGGGTTTTCTGTTTAGCTAGCCACAGATCTGCCATTGTTTTCAGGGATATCGCAGGGAGCTGAGTGGGAAAACAGGGCTTTTGGAAACAGGTGGTAGCTGAACTCCTGTTTGGCTTGGAAAGCTGTGCTTCATAATTTATGACTTCTTTTTTTCCTGTCCCTGCCTTGTTCTTGCTGTCCTTCAAGCATCGTCTTTATCTTCATTTCCTGACAGTGACTCCCAAATTCTGCTAACCACTTTTTCCGGTTTTTGCCAGGACATTGAAACACCATTATTGCTGCATAAGTGCTTATGCTTTGAGATTAATGGGTAGTGGGAATTCATGCATGAGTCACTGTTTCCAACAGTATATGGACTTGAGCAGATATCAAGGTTTGTGTTTCCAAGGCTATCATTGCAGCCAGGAGGGTTAGAAATGTATTTGCTCTTGACAAAATGAAATTGGAAGCTCGAGATTACATATGATGCACATTTTGCATGCAAGGTACATTGTGAAATTCTGTATTTAACTGCTTTGTGCAGATCCTGGAGAACTGAAGCGTATGGTGCGTGCATGGGATGGCCTCTGTATGTTCACTCTTCTGCCGGTTGTTGCATGATTTATTTCGGTGTTGTGTTAAGTTTTGAGGAACGCATTAGTGGTAGATCCTCAAATAAGTAAAATTAGATAATGGTCTGTGCTGGGAAATTAGTGCTATGCATGTGTCTCGGTTTTTACAGTGCCAGAGGGATGCATGAATTTTCTACCTTGATACCTTATTCCATCTTTGCTGTTTAGCTTGAGAAGGTAAGCTTGGAAAACATGAGAATTGACACGTTGTGGTGTGTCTGCCAGCTACAAAGCTACGCCTGAATCAGACAAGATTTTTCTCTTAGCCAGGCTAGATAGAGACTGGTTGTTAACAGTCATGAAAAGGAGGAAAACCATCAGCGGTCTCAAATGGGGAGCCTCCCAGTTGTCCCTGAGCGCAGGTGTGCTGCTGCTGCCCCTGCACAAGGAGGGGAATGTGGCATCTGGCAGGCATGTGGGCGTGACGTGCTGGTACCGTATTTGTGCCTAACATGACCTAGAGGCTCTGTGCAGGTACAGGTGCCTATCTGACCCTGCGGCCAAAAACTGAACAGGCAGAAAACTACTTTTTGGCATGGTTAGCTTGGCAAGCTCAGCGCCCTCAGGTCACTCGCTGCAGAATCAGATGGGGGCAAGGCAGCGTGGGGGCACGGGCTGGAGGCGAGGAAGGATGACCTTCCTGCGATGGTGTGACACTCGGTCAGCCTGGCATCAGCAAGCCACCCCTCAGGTGCTGGAGACCTGATCCGTGGCAGGATGCATGAGCAGCTCCTGCTCGCTATGTTGTGCCAGCACGGCTGTTTGTGTGGCCTCCTGCTTAATCAGATCACAGCCGCTTTCTCCCTGCCCTGCTGTGTTATCTTCCAGGCTGATCGGAGCAGTGCTGGGGCTCACCCCTGGCTGCGGGAACATCTGTACCAACACAGCCCTGCAGACAACATGTGGGAAGGAGTGGAGGTGGTGGGAAATGAGAGGAGAAAGTAAAGGCTGGTTTGTTGCTGGGGATGGGAATACAGCCTTGTACTCGACTGCCAGGAAGAAATATCTCCTCGAGATGTGTTACAGTAGCTCGCCACTGCTGTTCCATACGGCTGTTGTCTGCAGAATTATTTCTGGTGCAGGGTAGTTAATAGCTGTCAGATTTCTCCTTTGGCAAGGCAAAGCAAAGCTTTTAATTCAGGAGGGCAGGGTCTGAATTTGATGCCTTTTAAAAACTGACACACTCAGCTGAACTGGTGTGCTCACATGTGCTTTTCCTCTTTGGTTTTATTTTCTGGTTCGAGGTACCCGGAAGTCAGGCTTGTGCCTGGTGTGGGACTATCCTTAAGTATGATTGAGACTTGAGAAATAATTAGGTGAAGAGCATACATAGAGGCTGTGAGGAAAAAGTGAACATGATGTTCCTCATCTCTTTCTGAAAATGCCACAGATGACCTCTCAGGTTTTGCTGGAGAATGTGTGAAATGATATTTGGAAGTCCCTCCTAAGATACTTCCTTCTCTTCTTTTATTCCTTTTGTTTCTGTGGAGATACAGCCTCTGTCACTTGCCTCTGTCCTCAGTTGTGTCAGTGGGATTGAGTGAAAGATGTCATTCAGAATTTAGGGGTAATAAAAGTTATTTTTTTAAGCCTGGGTTCCATTTGCTCTAACAGCAAAACAAAAAGAATTGAGTAGGGGGCAGGGAGCATGAACAAGTGCTTAAATTGACACTGTTATAAAAAAACAGTAATAAGTCACACCTCTAATATGTATTTAGGGGAGGAGGTTCAGCTCTTTTGCCTTAGCTAAAGGGAAGGAAGGAAGGAAGGAAGGAAGGAAGATGAAGAAACTGAGTATTTAGTTTTCTTAAAGTACCAGTGAACACTAGTTCTCAGTTCCTTCTGATGCAGAATTGTGTTATTTTGACTCTACTAAGTATCCTTGCTCATCAGCATGCTAGGCAAAAGAGGATTTGAGTTTATAATGTGTTAAGAAGAAGGCAAAAGAGGAATTAACTTCTCTTTTATGCTTTATGTGTGGAAGTGGTTGAAGGTGCAGAGTGTTTATGTAAATACCCTGCAACTGAATGCTATCTCCTCAGCGTGTCCAGGATCTGCTGATACCTCCTCAGGGGTCAGGCTTGAGAGAAACCTACTCTTCATTGATCTGAGTGAGCTTAAACCTGCCCTGGGAAATGCAGTTGTTAACTTTTCAATATTCATTTCTGGAGGTGTTTACTGATGCTCTGCTGTGCTTGAAGCATGCAGTGCCAGGGGATACTAAAACCAGTCAGTCCAGAAGCAGCTGGTCTGTCCTCTGAAAGGTTCTAGTTGCATGGATCAGCCCATTAGCACAGGCACTTCGAGGCAGAAAATAACTACACTGGTTCAGGTTTTTTTCAGTTATCAATAAATGTAGATAAAAAAGGCTGGGTGATTTTCCTCTGTTAGCTTCTCTTCTTTGAAGAGCTGGCTACAGTCTGCTCTACATCAGGGGGCTTTACGAAGCTGATGGTGGCCTTGTTCCACCCAAATCATAGGAAGAGCAGCGATTGCTTTTTCGTGACGTGGACAAATACGCTGTTAGAACAGTTGGATTTTCAATTCTGCCTAAAGATGGTGATGTTCCTTTCCATTATAACCGTGAATTCAAAGCGGATGTCTACTGCAGCAAGCTGTTTTTTTGCATGAAACACTTTACCTAAACGTGCAGCTGCTTTTTGCCGCTAGAACAGGCCAGGTCCCCAGGCTCTGAGGAGAGCGTTAGGTGTGTCGTGCTGTTTTTGTTCCCGGCATGGACTCATTGCCTATGACTTTAACCTGATTGTTTTCATATTTGTCTTTGGTCTCCTCTGCTGTTTGCTTTAAGTGAGTCTCTGTAAGGCTGCACACTTATTGCAGACACCAGGGGTACAGAAAGAAACTTGAAATGGTGGAAATCCTGGATAAGGCAGATTTAGACTATGCTGTCCTGGTAGTAAATGCTCCTTGGATGCTTCCCTGTACAGTGCTGCAGCTCTGGTCCCCAGTGAAAGAAAAATGAGGCATGTTTAAAAGAGCATTTTAATGGCATTTGAAATCCCACAGGCATTTGGTTGTCTGTGTTGGTCTGGTCATGCTTGTGAGCTCTCCCTCTCTAGGCACTTTACAGAAAAATGAAATGGGTCAGTTAGTCACCCCCATCTTGTCCTCCTGTACTGGACTGGCCTAGGATCACTACATGTAAAATTAATATTCCCAAACTGCTTCTAGACAGGCTAAACTCAGAAGATCATCTTTAAAAACCCATCATGGCATACTTCTCCTGTACCTCCAACCTTAGGCAGCCTGTCGCAGCGGATCGCCTGTTGGCTGGCTAATGCTGCTTTCGACAAGTGGCAGGGTTCAAACGCAGCTCCTGGGACCGTCACGTTGGCAGGTGCCGTGAGTCTGTCCAGATCAAATTTGGAGCCAGGAGAGAAAAGTCAGGAGTAATCCTGAGGCGAATCTCTTTGGCACCGGGAGTTTGCCTGGCTGGGCTTTTTGGTATCCCAGGGCTTGCTTGGTGGCTCCCACCTTCCATCACCTGGGAGAACAGGGGTCGGCAGTGGAGCCTCCGTGCTGTTTCCAGCCAGATGGAAGAGCTTTGATGGGCTGGAGGGAGCCCAACGGAGCAGCTGCCAGCACGACTCCCACGGCACCAGGCCTGGTGGAGGATAACGCTGGAGGGATGAGGAGAAGGCCCTTGGGAGCGAAGGTGAAAGGGAAGCTGCTCTGGGGGACATAAGGGAGGGGAACTCCGTGTGTCCCTTCTGAGTTAATACATAGAACCAAGTTAGAAAAATCCTTGTTCCTGTGTGATTTCCATAGTGGGATTTCTGCGCCTCTGCCATCTGGGGACGAGGGAGCAGAGAGTGTCGTCGCTAAGAAGTTTTGCCATATTGCTGTGTTATGCTGCTGTTGGGTGTAACTTTAAAAATAGCATGCTACAACAGGTGGGCACGATTATAGGATGGTTCCCCAAAATAGCAAGCAACTGTGAGTTTGCTTAGCAAGTAGTATAAAACTTCCTTCATTTCAGTTTTGCAGAATTCAGTTCTAAAATTCCCCACCAGCACTGACCTGGGGGAGAGGCAGAAAGGAGGGAATGGTCTCACAGCAGGGTTTTCCTTGTCTACCCTCACCACGTGTCAGAAAAATGAGCAGCAATAAAGTGATAAAAGTTGTCAAGAAGGGTATGTTTGTGTCCTTTTTTTTTTCTTTCTTTAAAATTAACCAGATTCGAACGTTTCTTCTGACTTAAAAGACCAGACTTCCAAGTTTTAACCTACTCAGTAGGTGGCTTTTGTACAGGTAATTTGAACTCTGGGCTGTGTAAATGTCTGAGTTATGTACGCTATCACACTATAACTTCTTCCTGTATCAGCACTGATTCTCCCCTAAATCCGCTTACAAGGACTCCTTTACTAATGTGCATACAATTAGTTTTAAATTCTGAAATTGGCCTTGACAAATGCTGGTTTAATCAAAATGTTAGCTTATCAGAGCATCCTCAAATAATCTAATATTAGCTGAATATTGTAATGCACGAAATGTACTAATATTACTTGCCAAATGCATTTGGACTAGATGTCTGGTGTAAAAGTAAAGTCAGTAAAGCAACAACTGTTTTGCCTTTTTTTTTTTTTTTTTTATTTTAATGCAGTCTTCAGTTGTAACTATGTGAAATGACAAATTAAGCTGTAGGGTCTACTGAAACTGCAAAATAAAATTAGGAGTTGAGAAAAGAAGACAGCTCTAAGCTTTCTCCTGGAATAGAAAGTCTGGCATTTTTTTCCGTCTGTCACCCAAAACAAGTTGCTGAATAGCTGTTATTGAGCCTTTTCACTTGCATTTTCTAGAATATAGACTTGGAGCAAAAATCTAAAAGTCTGGCACTTCTGCTTTTGAGAAAACAGTAAAGCAAAGCTGTGCTACCACAGCCAGTAGTACACCCTTGGCTTAAGCCAAGTGGTATTGGAGCAACATAGAGTAGCTAGAGATCCTCAGAGATTGCTTTTGCCACAACACTATTAATTTTTTTTAACTAAGAGTAAACTCTACCCTAAGTGTAGACATGTAAGTGTCTTTGTATGTGAGAACTTGTCCTCTGGTCAAAGAATATTCAGTTTTGCCAGGTCTTGTTTTAGGCAACACGTGAAAACCTAATGACATTAAAATTTTTCTTTCTACTTGGTGTTTTATTGCTTACAAGCAAGATCTTGGAAAGACCTTTCAGTCAGGAGATGCTTCAGTGACTCTAATGCCACAGCCAGCAAGCAAAACTAAGCACGTTCAGCTGAGTGTACGTTGGTACCTGCTCTGTTCTCACCGTGGGACTGGACTGCCCACCAGGATGCCACAGCCAACTTCAGCTGCTCTGGCCTCAAAGGCAGGAAATTAGGAGTCCTTAGGAGGGTTGAAACTTGCTAGTTTGGGGGTGGATTTTTTTGTTGTTTGGGACTTGTTGGTTTGTTTGGGTTTTTTTTTCTCTTCTCCTAAGTCTTTATTTTTCTTACAACTTTGTCTTTGCAGGATTTTCTATTAGAGTGTGGAGTACAAGCTGCATGTTTCTCCCCCTGCCACATGTTCTCATACCCATTTTCAGAAAGCACGAACTGGTGTGTGAGGATTTCCCTCCTTCTCAACCCACAGTTCTATTTTTCTAGTACAGAAGTGGCTTTGCATAAATTCATATGAAAATACAGCTATGTGATGCTTGGAAATTAAAAGTGCACTGTCTAATGATAGTGCCCTCAGGTCCTCATTAGGGCTGAGGGCCCTGTTGTGGTATAAGCCTGTACAAACCCTTCTACAGAACATAGGTTGATCGAGTGATCATAATTTTTAAGAGCAAAAAGTGCAGCAGCAAGTGCTCATCTTTTTCTTTACTTTTTTTTTTTTTAAATTTTATAAAGCTCATGGAAGAAGTAGAATCTGCTTTGTCAAGGAAAGATGATAAAAGTCTGTTTGCGTATGTGTGGCCCCTTTTTGTATGTAATGACTTGGTCTTTCAATTTCCAGACATGGAAAGAGAGATACGTACCCAAATCTTCATGTAACATGCAAAGGGGAAAAAAAATGAGCCCCTACTGGAAACTAGCTGTCATCTGGGCTTGTGTAAGATAACTAAAACCCATCTGGATAGAAAATATGCTACACTGAAGGAACAGCAGGTCCTTTGGCTTGGATGAGGTGGGATTTTTTTAGTAGAGAAGCTTTTTAAAAAATAAGTCACAGTCATAAATTGGAGACTTTCTGAGTTTCCTAAAATCATTATCTCCAGAATGTGAAAATAGAACAAAAAAGAAAACCAAGAAAATCTTAACTTCTAGGACAGCACACCTGTTAGTTTTCTGAAGAACAGGATGATATGCTGGAGATACAAAGAGTAGAGATCGGTAGCTTTCTTCAAAGGCCACCATTACATTTTCATAAAAGCATTTATTTCTTAGTGTGGTTAGCCGAAACATTTAACTGAACAGCCAGGCTGTCTTTGGTCTATTTTATATTTTTGGCATTCTTGGCTCTAAAATGAAATAGCCCTGTGGGTGAAATTGCCCTGTAGCTGTGATTTCTTTAATGCAGCTCCACTTCTTTGGTGCAGGCACACTCTGGGTATTATTTGCATGGTAAAAAAAAAGCTACCCAATTCCCAGGCTGTCTTGACAGAGAGAGGATCTCTTCTCAGCCACAGTTCCACAAACATTCCCAGCCAGGCTTCCAGGTGGTTTATCTTCCTCTTCAACCACTACTAGTAAGTAGCATTGCTTCTAGTCATCATGTATTAACTCTCAACTCCAGGTCTGCATCGGCACAGAATCTTGGAGCAAAGTTTAGCCATGGTATAGCCCATAAAACCTTTTAATCTGGTGTTTGAGAAAGTACAGAAATCAAGCTGTTGGATGACTTGTGGTTCTATTCCATTAACTGGTTTTAACCATTTTAATGAGGTTTAATTTGCAAATCTGTTGCAGTAGCTTTTTAAGACAACAGTGTATTTAATGGTATGTTTGCTTTAAACATAATGCATCCCTACTGAATAGAAACAATAAGTTTTTAAAAAAATCTTATTTTTTTGATTTGTGTTCCCTTCCACTGAAGAAGGTGAAGAGGAAGGGAGAAATTCTGTGTGCAGGCTGTTAGAGCAGTGTCCTGTGGAGATCTGCACAGCAAAGATGTTCGCTGCTTCTTTATTTTATAGCAACAGGTGTGCTGGCTTAGCACAGAATAACTCTCTTATGCTTTCTCCCCTTCAATTATACCTCTTCCTGGAGCTGGCAGCTGCAGCAGAGATCAGCCTCCTCCCCTGCTGTACTGAGCTTCAGTAATTTGTTATTCCATATGGTTGAGGTCTGCAACCTGACCAGAAGCTCAGCGCCTCACACAGGGGCCAGGGGAGCAAGAAAGGCACGCGTCCCCCTTTACATTTTGAACTCCTGGCATCCTTCCACACTTAGGAAGGGCCCATCACTGCTCATGTCTTCACTCCTGAGTGAACAGCATTCAGATTAACTCCTCTGACTCGGGTAGGAGCAGCTAGCTTGCAAAAAAGCCCATGGGCTGCAGAGAGAGCACGCTATGGCAGTGAGTGACTGTCGTGGAGTTGGACTAATTAGTCTAGTCTCTGTCCCACCTGACATGGCCTTTCAGGGCTTTTCCTCCTCATTTGAGGTTGTATGTATGGTTGTATGGATGTGAATTAGGGGCAGCACTCAAAGTAAATGCTGCAATGATATTTTTTAGACTATTTGTGCTGTATTAATACCAGTTGTATTCTTCTTCCCCTCTTCCCCCTTTTCCATGTGTATTATGAAGATTTGAGCATTTAATCATTTGAGGTTGAAGTAGTTGGACAAAAAGTGTAGGCTTGCATGAGGGAATGCTGGGAAGAGGAGACTTGTACTTATTTTGTGTCCTTCTAAACTTCTCCAGGGGTTCTGCACAATGGGAGAAAATGTGTGTATATACCTTGGGAAAATCTGGCACTTCTTTATTTTAATTACAGAAAACATACAGAAAATATCCTGTTCTCTTGCTATTTTAAAATGCTATAAATTGTGTGGCTTCCTGTCATGTCATGTGTGTCATTGTTTAATGTGAGGTAGGGGATGGGAAAGGTAGGTGATGTACTGTCTGCCTAAATTAACTTCAGAAAAGTTAATGCTTTGACCTTCGTCCATAGGAAAGGAAGAGATAGGAAAGTTGTGTTTTTAATGCTCGGAACAGTAAGGAAGAATCATAAAGACAGGAAAGGGAAAATACTTTTTAACACATGATCTCATTGTTAGTTTTTTCACTGGTAATTTATTGGCCCAGCAAATGTTGACTATGACAATTAAATAGTGCTTGACCCCCACAGCAAAAGGACTGCTCAGTTTAACAGAACAAGCTTAAATCTGAGAGATCCTAATGCTCATAGAGATTGGGTTTGACATTTGCTGTGTTGTGAATGAGGGGATTTGTGATGTCCACCTGAATGTTGAACAACAACTTCTTTTATTTTTTTTTTTTTTTTTTAATGGCTTTTTCCATTGACATGTGAGCATGGTTATATTAGAGGCAAGGGACAGTCTGCACAGCCGAGGGAGATGCAGCTTGCCCTGGAGTATTTTGCATTTGAGAACTTCTGTAGAGTGGCAGATGTGTGTATTTTGTTTCAGAAAATGCCATAATTAGGAACTTCATATATTCCTTGTAAAGGGGAGTTGGTTAAAATTTTCACATCTAAATAAATCTATTGAGGGGTGACGTCTGCCTCAAATATTAGAGATCTGTTGGGATCTCAGTGAAGCTGCTCTAAGAAAGTGAGACATCAGATTAAATCTTTAAAATGTACTTCTAACAGGCAGCCTTAATTTCAGTAGTGAGGGGAGTTTTTTTCAGTGTATGTTCAATCAAGATTTCTGGGATCAAAGTTTTCATGCATTAATGCCACTAGCGGCCAAAAATCTGGTGGCTGCATTTCTCTCTTAGGCATATGCCAAAATAAAGAGCAAGGGGTACCTGCTTCTTTATTTCCATCTTTTTTTTTTCTTCTTTTTCTTTTTTTAAAAAAAATTTAAATCTGTGACTTTCTTTAAGAATAGAGAGTGAGTTTTTGCATCGTTTGACCTAGACCTCAGGCCTGCTCTATGCGTCGAGTGGTGTTCTCCTAAGTATCTGAATGCTTCTGTGTAAGCAAAGAGTAAAGATGCCCCAGTGTCTTGGAAGAACCTGTTCGTCTTGGCAAAAAGATGAGGTGGTTTGGTGTTGTTGTTTGGGGTTTTTTTTTTGCAATTAGTTTGTAATTCAGCCTTTTGGTGAAGCAGCTGTCTCCGGAGCACCCTTCTCAATCCGAGTGGTAGCTATGTCTCTATAGGCTTGTCGTGTGTACGTGCTCCTATTCATCTTCTGTGTGCCCACCAGATGTTGGGGACAGGGCAGGAGTCTCGGGGAGAGAGGCTGTTAGCCTGGCTTGTTTTTTCTAATTTTTCGTGGGTTTTCAGCACCCTCCCTTGAAGACAGGCTATCCCGGAGGCTTTTTCCAGTCCTGCTCAGCCATGGAGCTGGGAAATGGAGCTGAAGGGGGGCAGGTGTGGAGAGGAATAATTTTTTCATTTCACTTTCACTACTTTGTGCATGGATCTCCCTCTCCCTGCCCTTGCCTCTCCTCTTCCCCTCATCACCCAAAAATCTCACTCTATAACAAGACTAGCTTTTAATCCTTTGAGTAGCTTGGACTTTGCTATGAGGCATTCAAAGATAGAAGCTGAGGCACTGGAAAAAGAGCTGATTCTTTTATCTTAGTGTATCTGGTGTCATGTTCATATTCCCAGTTAAAAAAGAGACCTTTGTTTCCCCGCTGGTGAGGAGGCCTTGGGAGTGTGGTGAGACGACTACTTTCTGATGTGTGTTTCTCTGATCCCATAGTAGCATATAGTTGGAGCTCAATTGCCGCTTAGTTGGTTTTTTTGAACTACATAATTTTGTTTAAATTGCCCATTTTGTAAACTGACTTGAAGAGTTAATAACTGTTTAAATACTAACTTGTAAGAACATAATCCAGGTTAAAAATAAAATTACAGCTGTTGAGACCAGATCGAGTTCAAAGCCTATTAGTATTGTCTTCAGAAAAAAAATATCTGTCCTTATTAGCAAGGTTTTGGGTTACAGGCCGTTACGTGATTATCAGGATCACAAGTGCAGCAAAACGAGCTGCCCGTCAGCACTGTAAGGTGCTCGCTTCCCAGCATTTCTTGCAGGGAAGCAGAATTGCGGTTCGTCCTTAGCTCTTCTGCGCTGGCCCTCTGTGAAAACAAGCTCCCATCAGGCAGACCAGGTAGCTAGCACCTTCGTTATGAATTCAAGCTATGCAGTAACCAGATATAAGGAAAAGAGTTCGTGCTTAGACATGCGCTCCTAGATTTGACTGCCTTGTTTTTAAGACAAATGTGGATATGCCTTAGGGGAGGAAGAATGTGTTTTTTTCCATGTATAGCCTAGTCCTTCAGTACTGAGTCTCTAATGCTGTGGCTTTTCCCTCTTTCTCCCTTTGCAGTCCTCCCTCCGGTGCTGGTTCCAAGGCACAGCGAGTACAACCCTCAGCACAGCCTCTTGGCCCAATTCCGCAACCTGGGACAAAACGAGCCCCACATGCCACACAACGCTACTTTCCCGGACTCTTTCCAGCAACCCAATAGCCACCCATTCCCCAACTCGCCTGACAGCAGCTATCCAAACTCACCTGGAAGCAGCAGCAGCACCTACCCGCATTCTCCAGCCAGCTCAGACCCAGGAAGTCCTTTCCAGATGCCAGGTATGGTCACCTTTAGTTCCTCTTCAGAAGGGAAGAGGTGGTTGGACCTCACTTGTATCATGGGTTTTTTTTGCTTAATAATACCAAATTATCAGCCAACGCTTGTGTTCAATAGCGAGCTGAAAGGTAATAAAGACTATGTAATAATTTTGTCTAGTAGTAATGTTGAGGCTTTTAATATTGTGCCTCTTTCAAACACAGTTAAAGCGTTACAGTAAAACTCTTCTGGGGTGGGGGAGGGATTCAAAATGTTTTGGGGACCAGTTCAACAGTTTAGCTCACAAAGCATAATGTTTAATGCACAAGTGGTGTAATGCTACAGATCATCCTTGCTCAGGAAAGAGATCATCATAAATTCAGCACAAGGCTTTAGTTCTGCAGAAGAAGGATGTTTCTCAAGGGGATCATGCTATTGCTACTTGATAAAGTTTCTTCACATAATGATGTACTTTCAAGAAACAAATATACTTCAGCTGAAAAACAATTCCCTAAGGCCCTGAAAAGAAATCTTCAGGCTGTTTTTCTTCCTAAAGTCGAAGAAGTAACAACCTTTCTTTGTGCGCTGATGTCTGTAGAAAATTCTATGAAGCTGTCTTTTTTTGGTCTTTACATGCAGATGAAAAAAAATACTGCAGAAGCAGTCTGTGACAGATTTCTTGATCTAAATGCTGGGAGAAGGACTGCATACAAATGCTTACTGATATTCTGTTTGCATGTTTTCTTTGGGAGCTGAGAGAGGATGTGTAAATGAAGTGGCAGACTTATGAAAATCTGAAATAAACATCCATAGGTTTCTGCTGCTGATAGTTGTTTCTCTGTAAAATATTTCTGTTGTGGGTGACTACTGAATTTGCAGAGGCAGGGGAGAAGAAAATAGAGCTTTTATTGGCTTTTCTAAAAAATTTGAAAAGTTGCTGCAAAACCAGCTGTCTTTCCTTTTTTTTTTTAAAAAAAAAATGTTTGGTGTGGTTGGGGCTGTTCCAGCAGAGATAAAGGCTTCTCTAACAAGGTCTTCCTGAACACTGGCTTGTGGAAGTTCACTTCATCTTTGAGGCTCTGTTCTGTCTGCATGCTTGTAAAGACAAGTCAGCAGCTGCAGTGAAGAAATTGAATTAGAGGAGAGGTCAAGATGCTGATGTCCTTGACACTTAGCTCTGGACAGTTGTCTGTCTTGCACTGATAGGAAAGAGGCTAACTTTTGGAAAATTCAAAACAAAAAAGGAGCAAAGCAGTTATCCAGAATATCTTGAAAAACTTCTAGATACTGAATAATTTGCTGCCTATGGCCTTACAATCTTTTTGCCTGTCTGTGCGTCACTAACATGTTTGCACACACAGAAACATTTAAGGCTTAGTGAAACACAAGACTTAAACTCCAATGCAGACTGTTAAAGCTTTTAATGCAGTCATCTTGTCATCTCTGTCTTTCTCTGCTGCTCTCTCATCCAGCTGAGGATATCCAAGTAAGGGAATTAGCAAGGTACCTGCCAGCATTAGATGCAAAGCTCTCAACAGAATGTCTCCTAAACAATAAGTGATTAATGGGTTTCATTAGCATGTGTTTTTTTAAAAACAAACAAATAAAAGAACAAAAAAACCCCAACAAAAAACCCACCACCCCACAAAACCCCAAAACTTACAAAGCAGTGGTATGATTCTCCTGCCTTTTGTAGACGCTAATTTGGTTTTCAGAGTACTGGAAGCCCCCGTGTTAATTTGCTGTGGTAGTTTGCAATCCGTGCTCTCTGCAGTGGGGGTAAATGTGGGATGAACAGCAGGTGAGTTCACTAGAGATCATACAGTGGTAATCTCATCTCAGCTTTTGCAGCGAAAGGGTTTCTCTCTATTGCATGTACCTCTGTGCAGTTGATTTGGAGGAGAGTGGCCTCTGATGTATTAGGAAGTAGTGACAATGGAAACTTCCTGCAGCTTCTAAGAAGCCATATGGGAAGCTTTCCCAGAAGTGAAACGTCTTCTGAAGGGCAACACGAGTACCTGACTAGGATGCATCAAACAGGGCTGAGAGCAGAATGTTAGTGAGCACAGTCATTGTGCATGGGCTGGTTTTATGCTAGTGATTCAATCCTGAACAGGGCAGGAGAGCCAGTAAGACACACTTGACAGATAAATTCCAGACCCAGATGACTACTTCCGAAGAATTTTGGTTCCTGAACACTTTCTACTGTTACAAATCTAGGCAAATAGAGCTAATACTTCACAATGACAATAATAAGGTCCTGGATATATCTTGGGATGTTTGCATGCTTTGCTAATAGAATCATGTTGGAAACAGAAAAGTTGGAACTGAAAGTTTGCTGCTCAAACTTCTGTTCATATTTGCCATATTCCATATCTATTTCTGGCCTGGTCCTGAGACTTCTTTGTGCCTTAATGTCTATATGGCACTTTCAACCTGCAAAAAAAGGGGGCTGGAAACATAGCTTGATGGCAGGGGGCAGGGGGAAGTGACTTGTTTTTATTGCAGTTGTGCTTAATATGCACAGTAATTCTTTGCTTTCCTGATTCAAGGTCCATGACTCTTTTCTCAGATTTCTGGTGGGTGGAAGCTTATAGCTGAGTCAAGCTGGAAGCATTTCCAGGCTAAAACTGTCTAGGTATGTATATATACTTTAAAGAAAGGAAAAGACTTGTGTATCTCTGCCTTTTCTGTATTTAGCTGATACTCCCCCTCCTGCTTACCTGCCTCCTGAAGATCAGATGACACACGATACCTCCCAGCCAATGGATACCAACATGATGGCACCTGCAATCCCCCCTGACATACACAGAGGAGGTAAAAGCACTTTCTTCTTGTCTTCTGCTTCACTTGTTAAGAGTAAAGAACTTACAGAACTTACTTTTAATAATTGAGTTTTAATTTTTGATATATATTGTTTATGGAAATTTTTTGCTGTAGAAAAAAAAAATAGCCATGTAATTTTTTTGTGTCGTTGTAAGCGATGAATCTGGAGATAAAAAATTATAAATGTAAATAGTTTATTTAGGACAAGAAGCTATCACATGACTCTTTAAAAATGTAAAATATATGGGTTTTATTACTTTCTTACTCCCAACCAACTTAACAACCAAATCCATTTTATGTTTTGTATCTGGAACTTCCACTAATCACTGAACAGAAAGAATTCCTGTGATGCTGGATACTTCTGCGTGTGATGCTGAAATTACACATGTGCGAGGAAAGGAATCTCTTTGTCTGTTATTTTTACATTGATTTATTGGAACAATGCAGTTAATGCTATATAAAGCTTACTGAATTGGGGATGACAGTAGATATGGTCAAGTATAGCTCTCCAAGCAAAGACTTGATCAGAAGATGGATGTTAATACAGTCACTTATGTAAATGCCCAGAGGTATTTTACATGGGTAACTGGAATATCTGTATTTTTTCCTCTGAGACAGTACATGTCTTAAAATTATCTTTTCTTATGTTTTTGTCCAAAATTCTAAACTTCAGTCCTTAAAAAGTATGCTTTGCTTTTAGTGATTTATCTTTCTCTGGTCGTAAGGATGTTTGAGGGTTTTTTTTGTATTTTTGCATTGTTACACTCTCTCTCCCCATTTTTGTTCCATCTTTGAGTCATGCAGTGAGAGCACTTGGTTCAGAATTCAGAGCTGTCTGCCTGAGGTGTGGCATTGCTACAGACTTTAAAATCTGTATATTAAAAAAAAAGTATTGCTTTATGTACTATGACACAGACATCTTTTTACACATTGCTTTTTAAAGCCTTTGCAGCCAGCCATGACTGCTGAGTAAAGGATTTAGTGCATTCACCATGTTGTGAGAAGTAGCCCCTTTAGAGAACACATAAGCTCACGCAGTTCCGGCCCTTGCCAAAAAAGAGCAGCAAGCTGGATGCTGTGCCAGAATGATTATCAAGATCAGCGTATGAACAATTTAACTGTTGTTTGATTATTTTTTTTTTAATTGTTTTGTTCCTAAGCTTAACGTCTGGTTTCAGGAAGTATATTTGCCCTCTTAGAACAATTCGGATAGCTTTTGTGCTAAGCTATTTAGTCTGCATGGAATGAGTTTTGCATGTGATAAACTCCATCGATAGCATTTCCACTTTTCACTGATCCAGTGCACTCTGTGTGTATGTATAGTCCTTGCTGGTCCAAAGTACATTTCTCAATGTTTATGCCTAACTGCAGATCTTTGCATGTTTGTCCCTCCCACAAAATACATGCATACTCTAGAATTCCTCTGTTACATGACAGTTGATAAACAGAAAAGGGTTTACATTCTTCTTGCTTTTTAGCATTCAGCCATTTCAGAATAAAAATTGTGTCCGTTAGTATTTTCCCCTCCTATTAGTTTAGTACAATGTTTTCCCATCTTTGTCTCCTCATTTAAAAAAACCCGACACCTTCTCTGTGCCTTCATGTGTTTATTGTTCACATGTGTATGCTGTAATTGCACTACTTGAAAAAAAATCTGCTGCAGGTTGTAAAAGAAGAGTTTTTGCTGTGAACTTACTGCAGCTTTTTTATCACAAACTTTGTAGAAGCATGTTCTTCATGGTGATTTGTTAGTCTTAAGAGATTTGATTTAACAAGCTGCATCCTGTCAATGAAGTTGGATAATTTCCATTGTTGGCCCATGCTGGGAATAGAGAGACTAAACGCACCTGCTCTGCATGACTTAAAGCAAATGTAAGGAAGTTAGTGCAAAATCTGTGTGAGAGAGATATGATTCATTCTGTAAGAATGGCCAGCTGGCGAGATTTCTTCCTGACTTTGAGAACTGGGGCAAAGCTGCAGCTTTGATAATTGCTGGCATCTTCATGGGAGTTAAAAGTGTAGTAACCTCTTACTAATAATTAATGACTGATTTATATTAATTTTTATTGTTTTTTTACAGTGACATGAAAGGGTAGAAAATGCTAGGGTGTCAGGAAAGATCATCTCCTTTTTACCAGTGTTTTAAGCAAGTTATTGGCCAGTAGTCAACACTATGCTCAGAAGTTTTGCACAGTGCTGTATGATGTGTTATCCTGCTTTTGATTATTTGCCACCTTTTGTATCTGCTATGTACTGGTGTAGGGAGGACTTTCTGGTTTTATTTTGCACATGTCAGAAAACTCATAGTGGTATGATCTGTGAAATCATACAGGAGGAAAATATGCACACTGGTCTTAATTGGCTGATTTCAGTGAAGACTTGGGGCTGGGTGAAAGAAACCTCTGGCCAGAGAAACAAGTTTTCTTATAGTACGAGTTTGCTTTTCATTTTAGCACTTTGACCTGTAGTTGGAGCTTTAATCTGCAAAGTTGGTATCTTAGCAGCAAGTCCAACTGCTAAACTTAGCAGTGAAATAGTCTTCTTCGTTTACAAGAAACCACATAAAGCAACCACATCCCTTCGCTAGCCTCCTCTTACTTGGAAGCAGTTTAATAATTAGTATCTGTATTTGGCAGTTGAAAGAATGGGTGGAGACATCTGAAGAAGCCTGTGCTGTTGTTGGACGCTCGCTGGGAAGCTCCTTTTGGTAAAGACCATGTGGAGAAATTGTTCCCCATGCACAGTCACAAGTCTTACCTCAAGGCTTCCGTGTGTTTCTAGAGCTTGATGGGTAGAAGTCATGAACCAGGAGTTTCCTGTTGGCATTCTGCACAATTTCCAGCTTCAGTTAGGAGCTGCTGAGGACGAGCTTCTTGTTACCGGAGTCTGGAAAATCATGTTCTGAGAAATCCTTGCTATTACTCAACAAGTAATTCGTTTGGTGATGAAAAGTTGCGGATTTTGAATTTGGTAGCACTTGATGAATAAAAGATTCTCATTAAATAATATCTTCCTCCGTTTCATCTGCTCTTCAGCCTGGCATAGTTATTAGGATCCTGCATGTTATGTCCTTGTTCAGCCTCCGATCCCAAGCAGTATCTGTTCATAGATGTGCTTCATGCGTGTTCTGCAGACAAAGGTCAATCTCTCTCAGGTTTTGAAGTCTCCTACTCTTCCCCCAAGAAGCCCAGGAGAAAGATTTGTGCACACCCTGAATGCTGAAAGATTGATCTACTGACTTTATATTTTAGCTGCCTTGCTGTACTTCTTGGTACCCAAAATTACAAATGGGCTCTTCTGCAATTGTGTAATAGTGTTTCTCCCTGTCACTATACAACTTTGCAGTAAGCACAGAGGTGACTTGTAATTTGGTAGCTGAGTAAAATGAACTGAAGTAGAAGTTCATTTACTAAATTGGAAAGAAAGCTGTGAAAGGATTTCTCTGCTGTCTGGGTCCACACGATAGTATGTTGTAGAAAATGTGTCAGGGATGTTGGGGCACTGCTTCATATGTGCCCAGGAGCTTCCTGCACTTCTCTGTTGATATCTAGTGCCAACCTCTGTCTCTTCTGAGTCTTGCACAGGTAAAGTTGAGGTGAAATTCTTCTCTTGTATGTCTGTGGCGATGAAAAGTTCAAAAATAACTGAAGATAGAAGAGCCTCATTTAGCTGTAACTGCTTATCTGGCTCATCTTCCAGTGATCTTCAGACAAAATCTGCAGCTTTATGAATCTTTACATCTCCAGCCTGTGTTCCAGCACCCTTAGATTGTAACATTTCTGTTGTTGCTTTACAGATGTTCAGGCAGTTGCTTACGAAGAGCCAAAGCATTGGTGCTCCATTGTCTACTATGAGCTGAATAATCGTGTCGGGGAGGCGTTCCATGCTTCTTCCACCAGCATCCTGGTGGATGGCTTCACTGATCCTTCAAACAACAAGAACAGATTTTGTCTGGGGCTGCTCTCAAATGTTAACCGCAACTCCACCATTGAGAACACTAGGCGACATATTGGCAAAGGTGAGTTTTGGATCTTTGCATCAGTTTTTTTGGGTGGAGAGCATTTTTCCTAGACACGACAACCTGGGCCACTTTTTTCAAGAGCAGGCTGGTCTTCCCAAATGCATAGGATAAGTTACTGTGTTGGAAAATATATAATTTTCTGGTCAGGTCTTATAAGCAAAGTATTATTCTTACCTGTTGTGTAATTTCAGGAAGCTTTTACCCTTAATCAATTTTTAATTGCCCGAAGGCTATCATAATCTTATTTAGAATGAGATCTTAAGGCAGTTGGTCTAGTGAAATGTCTTGATTTATCTTGATTATTCGTGTATATGGAAATCCGAATTATAGCTCTTGGTACCAACATAAATTAGCTATCCTAACATGTATTTAGAGAGACAAGCTGCTAAAACTGTTTTTCCAAATGCATTTTACACAGGCTGGTGAATCTTTCAGTGGGAATTTTGTGCTTCTTTTCCATGGCTGTGACAGTGTCCTGCAAAAAGATAAAAGCTTCTGGTTTGTCTGACTTAATACAGTCCTCTTTTCTGAGAACTCTTCTATAACGAAAAAGACTGGCAAAACTGACATTGCCTTCTGCAATGGGGCATTCAAAAAACAGGTTTTTTAGGTGCTTACTCTCTTAGTAAACTCTAACTTTTATGAGACAGTTGAGGGTTCAGCATGCTCAAGCAGTAGAGTGTATGATGTAAGTGCCAGTTAATGAAGTATCTTCCTCCTCCTTAGAGGAGGAAACAGTTGAAACTGAAGAGAACTGTCAGGTCTTCAAGTTTGAGCCCTTGGTCTGGAGAGCTTTTCTCTACACGAGGACTTGAGCAGCTCTCAGCAGTACACCACACCTGTGCTGTGCCACTCCAGTCCTAATACTTCTTCCTTCTTTTCCTCCCCATCCATCTTACCAAGTATCAGAATATTTATTTAACACCTCATTCATTTTCCTGTTAAAAGTAACCCAGCTGCAAGCAGAGTTCTGCTGAAGCACTTAACTGTGTATGTACCAAAGCAGAGCGTGGAAGCGACAGGGATTCTGCTGAATAAGTACATGTGTACAAATAATGATCATGCAGAACTGTTAGTCTTTCAGGAAGGAGGAGTAAATCCCAAACTTGAAGACATAGCCATAAATGGTTTTGCAGATCAGGTAGGAGTATTCTGGCCTCCATGTGGAGGTGTGGGTTGAGGGTAGGTTTAGATTAGATATTAGGAAGAAATTCTTTACTGTGAGGGTGGTCAGACACTGGAACAGGTTGCCTAGAGAAGTTGTGGATGACCCTTCCCTGGAAGTGTCTAAGGCCAGGTTGGATGAGGCTTTGAGCAACCTGATCTAGTGGAAGGTGAGCAGGGGGTTGGAATTGGATGATCTTTAAGGTCCCTTCCAACCCAAACCATTCTGAGATTCTGTATATGTACCCACACAGGTACATGTGTAGTCATCAGCAAAACTGTACATGACAGCACAGTCAAGGCTTTCTGAGTGGACTTCAGTTTAGTTTTAAAATTCTGTGTGTTTGCTTCTCTGACTTGCGACATTGTGGGAGGTGAAAGGTTTAAACAGCAAATAATGCATTTTTAAACACAAAGGCAAATTTTCTTGCTTTCTCAGAGCCTTTGTAATTGAGTCCTACTGCCAGCAAATCTCCACAAAGGTTCCCTATTTGTTGTTCTTTGGGGGCTTTCTGCCATCAGTGGCAAGTGAGGGAGCAGGCAGTAGAAGGGGAAAGGACTATAAAATGGATGTGTATCCTCATTTGGCAGATACATCTGAGGAATATAAGGGCCACTTTCTTTTTTAAGCTTTCTGGAATTAAAGCAATCTGAAAAAAGTCATGCTACCTGATGTAGCATTCAGAACTTCTCCAGAGAATCTAGCTTGGGGCTGCTTTAGTATTTACAAGTTATGCAGTAGGTTTCTGCTCTCTCCTCTTGCATTCCCAATTAGTGTTTTACATAAATATGAGAAAAAGTTCAAATGGTCCAGCCATCTGATGTGCTGCATCAAAACTACTGCAGTGCTTGCTAGTTTATTGTTGTTGAATATAAAACATGTTCAAATGCAAGAATTACTGATTTCCCTTATATATACATACATATACACACCTCCTGATGAAACAGAAAAGTAAAAATCAAGTTTGAAGACAGGTGATGGTCTGATATGCAATTATCTCTTTAAACATACCCCTTTGGAGACAGCATGAAAAACAGATAGACAGTGTGAATTCATCTAACCTTATGTCAACCTTCTCCTCCCAGGTGTTCATCTCTATTATGTTGGTGGGGAAGTGTATGCTGAATGTCTTAGCGACAGCAGTATTTTTGTGCAAAGTCGGAACTGCAACTACCATCATGGGTTCCATCCCACCACGGTCTGCAAAATCCCCAGTGGCTGCAGTTTGAAGATTTTCAATAATCAAGAGTTTGCTCAGCTTTTGGCTCAGTCAGTGAACCATGGCTTTGAGACAGTGTATGAGCTTACTAAGATGTGCACTCTCCGTATGAGTTTTGTAAAGGTATGTGAAAATTTGCTTGAGATTATTTTTTAAGCAAAATAAATTATTTTTTCTTAATGTGGTGATTTTGAATGGTCCAGTGCTTCCCTCCATTGACCTCTTAATAGCTGTAGAATTTTAAGTATGGAATAATGTTTGTTAAATGTAAGACAGATCTTAATGAAATGAATTTGTCTGTGGACAAAAATCTGTCTGATGCACGTACTTGAAAGCTTGAGGTGACTTGCAGAAGGTGTTTCTTCACATAAGTCTGTAGTCACTTGTGAAGCATTTCTACCATGTCTGTTAACTATTCTGATTTCATTCAATTGCCACTTGAAAATGTTTAGTGTTTCAGTTGAATTTTTGTATTTAATATGTATATAGATAGTGTGTGCATATATATAGAATTATTTGCATATTTAGTCCAGAATTATGGGGCTTATCTCTTTAATTCTGTGGGATATGGCAAGATGCATTACAAATAAGTTTTGAAGAGAATTGAGTTATGAATTACTTGACCTAAAAGTGGAAAAGCCACCAGTTCATTATGTAGCATCAGCTTTTGCCCCTTTTTTTTTGGCCATTGTTATGATCCGTGCCATCTTTTGCTCTGTAAGAGGCCCAGCTGAACTTCATGCTCCTGTTCCTGGGTGGTATTTTTGGAGAGTTGAGCTGGGATTGCAGTCTAAGTCATTGTAGCAGTTGTGGGAGTGTAGATAGCATAATCCTCTAAATCTGTCTTGACCAGCAGCTCCCAAATTAGGAGCTGTAGTAATTATTTAGATTAATATACATACCTTTCTATTCTAGGGGAGCATGCAAGGTCAAAATTTGTGATGTGGCTGTGAGTGTCAACATAAGTACTGATACAAAAGGCTGGTCACATATGTGAAAGTAGTCAAATGAAGAGGGTGATATGCTGAAGTGCTCTTTTTGATAGGAGGATAGGAACTTTCAGATATGTTAGGACAGAGATTCCTAAAATGGAATAGGTTGTTTATAGCTCTGCGCCATGTAGAGCTGTACAGCGGTGTTGCCTGAACAGTGCACAGGACCTCCTGTATATGGGATGCTGCACTGCACAGTGTTTAGAGCTGCTGCCACCTGTGTTGGGAGCCGGGAAGTCCCTTCGTTAGGGGTCAGTACAGAGCAGATCAAACCGTACCTGTGGTATCTTAGTCTTGTCTCCAGACCTACCCCAAAAATGGTTCACTTAATGATTTTGAATGCTGTTTAAATATCTGCTTCTGTCTTTCATAATTACTGTAACTCATGTTATGAGTTGAAACAAAACCTTTCTTGTCTGAACTTGAGAAATAGTCTGCTGGGGAATGACCATGCTTTCTTTCTCCAAAGAGGAATGTTTCTGATTTAATGCTCAGCTTATCATGTCCATCCTGTAAATGATGCTTTGGTTCTTGTCAGACACATGCCTCACCCCGACTTCCATAATGTCAGCCTATGACCTCATTTTTTTTAAATTTGTTGGTCTGTTTGGCAGCATTTCCCCCCAGTTTGTTCTATTTTTGGTCTTGGCAGAGAAGACTTGATTATCCCACTTTTCAGAGGTTTTATTGGGACATCATGCAGCTGGCAGTGAGGTATGGGGAAATTTTGCACTGCCATAGGCTATTAAGAATTTAAAGACTTCCATTCCAAGAGATCTCAAAGTGACACTTCCTCAAAAATTTTTTTTTTCCACTTCAGGTTTGTTTGTTGAAATGTGATAATAGTTGGTGCATCAAGGGTGTTGTGCTACCCTGCTTATAATGACTGTTGAAAGCTAGAGTATTTTGGTAAGAAAGAGGATGATTGAAGTATGCTTCTCGCATATTGATGTTACAAAATAAGGTGATTTTTTTTTTTCTTTCCCCACTTACGATTCTGTTTCCAGGGTTGGGGAGCTGAATATCATCGCCAAGATGTAACGAGCACTCCATGCTGGATAGAGATACATCTTCATGGTCCCCTGCAGTGGCTGGATAAAGTACTTACTCAGATGGGCTCTCCTCATAATCCTATTTCTTCAGTGTCTTAAAAGGTCCCAAGCTCCTGCATTTTGGAAACAATTGAGCCTTGCATGTACTTGAAGGACGTATGAGTCAGACACACTCATTTTTTTTTTCCCCTTGAACTGGCAACAGCTGAATAAGAGCCATGAAAATACTTGACTTCTGTGACCAACTGTTGGATTCAGGAAAAAAAAACCACCCCAAAACAACAAAAACCAACAAAACAAAACTCCTTTGGCATACTGTTGGTATCAAGAATTTTAGTTTACATTGTAACGTACTATTGCAAAGTTGATTTGCAGGGCTTAGTGCAAAGAGGATGACCGAGCCAAAACCACAGTCTGTTGGACCGAGTTCCCGAAGGATCTTCCTGGAGCTGAGATTCTTTCTTCCTTACGTTCAGCACTTGCTGTTTTCCCCTGTGTCCTCTGGGGCTAAGAGCCGATGTTGGTGAAGTCTGCTTTTTGCAGGCTCTCTCCAGTACATTTTAAAACCATTTGTCTAAGTTGATGGTTTCAGTTCTCTTTAAAAGAAAAAAAAAGAACTCAATAACTGTGTAATAATCTTTGAAATTGTGTCCTGACCATACTGCTGTAAGAATGTTAGGTATGTTTTTTGCTAAATGTATGTACGGTGTATTTGAAAGTTTAGAAATTAATTAGATTTAGACCATAAAGGAATTAGGAATATTTGAATGGGGGGAGGTGGGAGTGGGAAGGGAAAATGACAGCTGAAATGTAGAATATATTGTAAACATAGCTTGTTAGTTTAAACTGAGGTCTGAGTTTTGCTGTGCATTTCATTTTTATAGTGGCTTCATCTTATTAATTCTGACTATTTTTGCCTCTTCGTTTTCCCCCCAAAACAATTGCGCAGCTGGTTAATTATTTTACATGTGAAGAGGACAAAATTATTGATTCCTGCAGTTTGAAGGCTGCAGCTCTATGTATTTCAAGACAAAAATGTACGGAGTGCTCTCTAACTATGGAGCAGTTTTATACAGTTTATGTAACAGAAGTAGGCTTTTAATTTTGTAAGAGGATCTTGTTTTGCCAAAGCTAGTAACTGTTCATTGTTTGGAGGACTTCAAAATCCCTATGTGGCTCTATTTCAAACTTTTAAAATATATATTTTTAATTTTTATTTTTATTTTTTACTGCTTTGTTATTTTCTTCTTTGATCTTTTATATTCATGTAAGCTGTAGTACTTTAAGTACCTTTATTCCAAAACTAGTGGGTCCTCTTTACTGTAAGTTTTAAATAAAACATGTTGTTACTGCTTACATTTGATTAAAACCTTGTCTTGTCCAGCTTCTTAGTAGACTCTTAACAAACCAGATAAAAGATATGGTCTTGGAGGAGGAACAACTAGAAATGAAGATATGCTGAGCTTAGACGTTTATGATTAGTACAGGTTAGTAAGCCTGCTAAACTCCATATATGAGATAAATTAGTACTCTAGAGAGAAAGATTTCTTAACCAGGCCAGATGAGAATGGGTGCAGTAACACTGAAGTGTCCTGACCGCTCAGTTAAATTTCTGAGATTTCAGCATACGGTATCTGTATGAGAAGAGATGTTGCTGAGGTTGCACCGTCAGCGGGCTCTTGCTGCTCCTCACCATGGTTGTGGTGAGGAGCCTCCATG
>NW_010313630.1:49436-70487 GCF_000700745.2 Antrostomus carolinensis
TGAAGGAAGGATTGTCCCTTTGCAGCTGCAGAGTGTCTATCAGGTGCTGCAATGGTGGAGTTTGAGAGACTGGGGGTTGACTGAAGATCCAGCACCTGTGCCTGGCTATAATGGACCATTATAGCACTGACAGGAGCATGAGGGAAAGCTGAGCAACAGAGATGAATGTGTGTTCAGCCAGATGTATGCATGTGTATGTCACTGTAATGAGTAATAGCCCTTTCTTGAGAATGAGTCATTCCCATCTTTTTCTTTTTTTCTTTTTTCTTTTTTTTAAGTTAATTCCATTGCTTGGTTCAGTATGCGTTTTCAAAACTAACCCTTCTTCCCCAGCTAAGAGAAGAAAAAAAATACGTAAGTTCCCTATTTAGGAAACGTTAGTTAGTGACTTGTATTTGTAAGTTCCAAGAACAGATTTTTTTAATTTTTATTTTTTTTTAAATTCAGCTTAACATACATTTTTCATAAAGAAGCAGTCATAGCACAAATGTAAGTCTTAAAAATAAATAAAATTTAAAGGTGATAAAAAAGAGGAAGAATGCTGTTTGCTCTTCACTCACGGTCTCTGTTTTTTCCATCTTCAGGCCCTGCTACTCCCAGCTGTTCCCAACCAATTTCCTTCCTTTTGTTGGAATGCAGCAGTGCTGTAGTGACTTTTTTTTTTTTTTTTTTTAAGCAATGCTGTAACCATCCATCATGCAAATCTTAAGAGTGTTTCTATCTGGATGTTTTCATATTTGGATAATCCTGTGCAAGTTTTGGTAAACTTTGAAATTTTCTTTGGAGTAAGAAAAGACAGTTTTATGTTGTGACTGCTTTTGAATATTAGTATCTGGTATGTTTGGGGCTATAATGCTTCTCTGTTTTTCCTAAACAGAAATTAAAATCAGAAAATACTAGCTCTGCAGTGTCTCAGAAACTTTCAGTGGTAATACTTCTGCACAGTCCCAGTTTTTGTAAGTTCCTTGTGTTGTGAATTTTTCTATGCTGTTGATACTGTTAAAATGCAGCGTACATAATATTTTCTTTATCTGTTATCCAGCTTTTGTTTGTGGTGAGGAGACATTAGGTGTAAGGAAAAAGTGTACCTTCATGTGATGGCACAGAGTATCCCAGCTGCACTTTATTTAATAAGCTGAGTGGATTGAAGTAGCACCTGAGACTAATAGCCAGAAAAATAGGAGGCAGGACAAAAGTTCCTTGGAGGAGACAACTATTAGCCTGAGGTTCTTGTGAAGATTTTTGGAGCATCTTGGGGAAGTTTTCCTTCTGATTTGCCTCACTTCAGATAGCTGGGGTCAGAAAGCTGGAAAAGGCACAGGACAAGACAGAAGGAAAAGAGTTCCTTGCTGACCTCTCACAAGACAGAGAACGATGAGAGCTAGAAACTCAGAGAGAGCCTGCAGTGCCAGCTCTGTAACAAGGTGAGTCCCTGCTGCCTATTTGGTTTTGTTTTCCCACAGTTTCTTGGGTCCAGTCTTCTGAACAACAGAGTTAAACACACAGGACACTACTACAAGGTGAAAAGCCAAGATGGTACCCATTAGGAGAAACTGAAAAGGTATGGGTGACTGTTTTAGAAACATAATTGAGGAAGAGCAGTGAACAGTGGACGTGTTGACAAATACTTTCCATAGAGCTGAATGTGTTTTGAAATCTGTGCTTGGAGTTTTAAGTGCTGGAAAGAAAATAATTCTCCCCAGGTGGAGATGACTTTTTAACCATTTAGAAGTCTCTGGTGAACCTTTAAAAAACTTGATGGAAGTTAAGAGAGGTAGTCATGGTTACTTGCATGGTTTTAGGAAGTTATGGAGAGAAATAATTCATGTTATAACATATCCTGTATCAGAATCATGGACCTGATCTTCCAATGCTCACTAACGTGGTATTGCTATCTAGTTTGATAAAGACATTGTCTTATGAAATCACTTCTCTTGCTACTGTAGCTATGTTTTCACAACTGCAGTTGTCTTTTCTAGCCTCAAAGAAAGCAGTTCTGTGACTCATTATTTGAAAACAATAAATCAATACAGAGCTGTCTGAAATGTATATGGCCCTTTCTTGGTGTGCCTGTCTCTTTGATTTTGCCTTTGTTTTGCCACACTTTAAACCTTTGATCGACATCTTGAAAGTTGGCTGTGTTTTGATGGTCTCTGTATTAATTGCTGCTGGTTCGTTCTGTTCAGCACACTGTAGCCTCTTATTCTGCTCTGGAGATTCATGATTCGTAACGGTGCACTGGCAGTCACCTTTTTCTGGATGCGTGCCTAAATATACAACATAACTCTACCATCACAAGTCATGGCACAGCAATATATTTTTTACATGCATCACTTCACAGTTCATTTTCTTCAAATACATTTGTAATTCTGTGCAGGAGAGAAGTGAAAATGGCTCTTATTTTACTCTGTCCCCTTCTGTCCTTGACTTAAACAGCTCAACAAAGAGAGAAGCCCTTGTCGGTTTTCCTTTTAGAGAACATTCTCTCTTCTCTATTCCCTAAGCCCCCATCTCTGACTCCTATATTCTTGATGACTTTATTTTTTTGAACTCTTTGCAAATAGCTTTTTGTCTGATTCTTTTCTCAGACCTGCTGGACACTGTATGTTTCAGTCAGAAAAAACAAAACCCTCTACAGCATGGTTGCCAAAGACAGGTAAAGAATTATGGGTTGCTGCAGGCACTGGAAGCCACCCATAAAGATATGCACGCTTCACAGGCACCACTTTTTCAACACCTGCTGTCTAAAATGCTTTTCAGAAGAGGAAGGTGATGTGAGACAGGTTCATGCTATTGGATTTTACTTTTGCTTGAGATTATTGTTTTAAAAGTTTTTACAGTTATTAAGATTCCATTCCCTCCTCTCTGTGGTAGTATGTCACTTGCTAAGCATCTGACTGAAATGACAGAAATTATCAGCCAGAGGTGCTCAGGCTTTGCATGTAGTGGTGGTGCACCCTGACTGCTGCCTTCAGCTTCACAAGCAGGCCTTGCACTTGTTCTCATCACCTCTGCCTCTCTCAACAGGCTCCAGAATAAATAACTTGTGTGGTTTGTAGAACAAAGCTCCTGTACACTCCGCTGGCCTTGGTGACTTGCTCAGAGGAGAAACCTCTGTGGGACAAATGAAGCTGTGTAGCTGGGACCTGGCTCTCATTCACAGGGACTGCTGATACATGGGGGCTGGTTGAAGTGGTCCTTGTTCCCAGGGGCTGCCATCCTGGTGAGGTGCTGTTCTTGTGCCACCACAGGTCACGCATCTGTCTGGCGCAGCAAACTGCCACTGGTTTGTCTGTGAACTGCTGAGGCAGAGGGCTCTGATTTCCCACTTTTGTTCAGTTTAGTGGAGGTGGCAGACAAGGTGGCTCCTATTTCCTTCATCCCAGCTGTGGGAGATGTTGATCTCTTCAGCTGCAACAGCTATGTCTGACAGGGTATATGGTGAATTGGTTTTCATCAAGCAGTTGCAATGGAGAGAGAGTCTCCTGATCAAGCCGGTTGCAATACAATGTAAGTATCCCCCGGGCTTGACATGGATACAAAGATCAGCAGGTCTATTGCAGTGAATGGGTAAGATGGGTATAGTTTTTACTTGGGTCTGATTATAGAATCATTTAGGTTGGAAAAGACCTTGAAGATCATTGAGTCCAACCATAAATCTAGCACTGCCAAGTCTACCACTAAATCATGTCCCCAGGCACCACATCTACACGTCTTTTAAATACCTCCAGGCATGGTGACTCAACCACTTCCTTGGGCAGCCTGGTGGAATGCCTGACAACCCTTTCGGTTAAGAAATTTTTCCTAATATCCAATCTAAACCTCTCCTGGTGCAACTTGAGGCCATTTCCTCTCATCCTATTGCTTATTATTTGTGAAAAGAAACCGACACCCTGTTAAAAATGGCATGTGGATCTTCAGTGAATGTTAACTTGTAATGTGTGGCTGAAGTAATCAAAAGTAACATCAAACAAACCAACAGATTTTACAAACAGTCCAAAACTCTGGAATTTCATTCAATCTTTCAGGAATGTAAGAATTTTTATTCTAATGGCTGCAGATTCCTAGTTTTCTCTTAGGAATTGGCTTCCAGTTTCCCCTTCTCATCCTGCTGCTAAGTTATGAGTTGAAAAATCTGTATCATTTCTTCATGATTCTGCCAGCTCTTCTGAGACTTTAAATCCATATAGCTCAGAGGAGGCTGCTGTAGGTAAATTTTGAAGAAGTGAGCGCTGTCATAGGCTTCAGATTGTAGACAGGACTTAAGATCTCTTATAGCAATGTGACACAACTCTGTATTGTAGTAAACGTGAAATGAGCCATAATTGTGTTACAGAGGGGACTCTACATGTGCCAAACAGGCTTTCCTTGCTCCAAGAGTTTGGTTTAAGCAGGTAGCACTTGCTTAGACGTGGTGGGAACAGCACAGTTTGGCTCTGTAAAGAATATTGTCATTTTCCTTTTGCAGCTTCTCTCTTTGCCCAGTATCCTTGTGACATGTAAAAACATTCTTTTATGTGGAGAAAAACCCTGTGCCTAACTTAGCCTTCCTTATACGGTGACTTTGAACTTCTTGGTTTTCTGTTCCTTTAGAATACCAAGTCAAACTTAGTACAAGCAGGAGAACGAGGCTCAATGTGTGTAGTGCTGCAGTAAGACTTACTATTTTCCCAGAGCATTTGGTTCTTGGCTGCAGAGAAAGGTCTGTCTCATCTCTGAGCCCTTCACTTCTGCCTTCTGTTGCTACTTTTGGGATTGGTAATCCTGAGCATTTTCAGATATGTATGTGCAAACTGGAAAATGGCTACTGTCCCATCAGATATTTCTTCAAGCCTGTGGACCAGTCTCCGCAAGTCAAAATCACCATAGGCCATAGTGCTGGCAACAGCACTATTTAAAAACTGGATCCAAGCTGGCTTCATTTTGAACATGACTCTGGCAATGGTTTGACTACAAACAAACTTTACAAACCTCTCAAACACAGCTTGATCCCTGTGTCTGTTGGATTTGGTCCATGCTGTTTTCTAAAGTAGTACAGAAGGAAGCTACCTTGATCTACATGCTCTGAAGGCTTACGGTTCCAGGAGCTGGATTTTTATCTTGCGCCAGGAAAGTAGCTTTGTAAATACTCTTTCATGGGGTAGCTTTTAATTTGGGTGCGGGGTTTCTTTGTACCCCTACCGGTAATGATTGATTTGGCGCTAATTTGGAATATGTTCTGGGCATTGTGGCCAGTCTGTTTTCTGGCCCACTGTATTGCTTTTAGTCTTTCAGGAATCATGTCATTGCCATAAGTGTTCCTGTGATTTCCCCAAGTCACAGGAGCAAATTTTAACAAATGGAGCAGTAGGGCTTAATTTGAATTTGATGAGTTTACGTTGATAGAAAGTGGCTATTTGCATTCTTGTAATAAAAATATTAAAACATTAAACTTTACAGAAATTGATCATCTTCAAAACAGTTCCTAGAAAAGCTCTGGGATATCTTAATATTGGCACATATGACAATTTAAGCAGCTATCTTGAGGTAGGAACCTCAAGTTTGAGAAGCCTGATTCAGCAGAGCATACTTTCAGTAAGGGGCCACCCATTCTGGCTCATGGGATCTATTGGCACCATACAAGCCCCAGATTAAGCCACGTTGTGAGTAATCGACAGAAGCAGAACAAAAAAGGTGTATGTACAGTGGCAAGGGAGGGTTCATTGAACTTGGTGAATTTTTTATTTATTTTTTTTTACAGTCTGGTCTGTTAAGGTTAGGGCTACATAACAGCAATTTGTTTTCTCATCTTCTTTCAGAGGTGGATTTAGTGTAGTGGCCTCTGATATTTCCCCACCAAAATCTTCCCCCGCTTCAACTGGACACAGGTATGGTGTTGCTTTTATGATAAGCAGAACTGGTTAGGGAGTTGAAGAGAACTGAAAGCTGTTCTTAGTCTAATTTCTCTCCCTTCTCTGCCCCAGTCACCCTAAGAAACAAACTCAAGCCAGCAGTGCATCGATGACTGCCTTGTCAGAGAGGAGCAAGAGGAGCAGCAGTGGTGACGCTGATGTAGCCGGGGAGCTGAGCCGGTGAAGAGCAGGTACAGGAAGAGTGGCTGGCTGAGGAAGTATCAGGGAAGTGGGTTCACAGCCAGGTTTTCTTATTGTCATTTGAGAAAGTCCTTTCTGTGCCAGCAGCTGTGGGTGGGTGACTGGGGTATGGCTGTGCCATTATGGGGAATGATCCCAAGCACATTGGTCAGACCTGGAGCTTCACAGCTGAACATGCATGGAGGGTGTCTTGTACGTGAGCATCACATTGGACTAGAGTCGGGGGAAAGGATTGCCTAATTGCAGTGTGAGTGATGTCATTGTGCGAGTTGTTTATTTTCAGTGTTACTTCAGAGTTGTCTGGGTGTTTTTCCTTCAAATGGTAAGATGGGTGAAAACATATGCAGAGTATATGGCCTTCCCTTTGTTTCTCTCCATGCTCTGCTTACCCCTGGTGTTTTCTAACATTACTGTGTCTCTTTGCATTGGAAATCACTGTGGCCTCACACAGGTGGTGTATACAAGAAGCCCAGTCAAAATTCATTATTTCTACAACTGTATATGGCATGCCTGAAAAATGTGACATGCCTGTCACATAACAGGAAACAGCCCTTGTAGGGGACTGAGTGTAGCTGAGAGCCTAATCCAAATAACACTGTTAGTCATCTCCATCTGGCAACATATCAGTGCCACGCAAGTTTGGAAAACGTGGTTGTAACTGGCTTCCACATGCTGGATGAATGCGTAGATACCGGATGTTGCCTTACGCATTTTTAAGTTCTTTTTCTAAAATCGATCTGAGACACCAGCGTTTTACGTACAGCAGTTGTGGGTGAAAGCCTGCATGCCTGAAGGCTGTTATTTACACAGGATCTGGGCTGGGCCTGCCACACTAGAAGCAAGGCTGGGGTTTCTCTGATCATCTGAAGTTTCTGATGACAAAAAGTAGTAAAAACCAGAGAGGTAGCATACATTATTAAAGATGTAGTTATCAGAGATGGAATACAATGTACTTTTATGTGCTGGCTAGTATGTCAATAAAAGCTGGCTTAATTTCCTTAAAAAGAATACTGTGTAATGTAACAATAGACAGATGATATCCTCTTTAGGCATATATAATAATTAGGCACTCTAAATTTCCCTATTTTCACATGTATGATCTATGGATTTGGTTTTTCAAAAGCAGAACCAGAACACTCTTGGTGAAGTTCTTGCCTCTCATTCCTTGTAGCCTGCTTCCTCTTTCCAAAGCCTTTCTTCCTCTAAGCTCTCACAGAGTTTTTTGAGAGCATAGTAAAAGGGCTGGTTAATGAAAGAAAGTAGAATATAAGTTAATGTGGTACCATGAGAAGGTATTTAGCGTATACCTGGAAATACAAACAGTTGTGTTGGGTTTTTTTGTTTGTTTGGGTTTTTTAAAGTATCCTCTTTGTGGGTTGTTGGGAGTGTAGCTGCCAGATTCCAAGTCTGACATATTTAACCTGGTGTTGCTGGTTCACTACTAAGGTACAAATTCTGCAACTGGAATTGAATTTTAAATTCTCTTTCTTTTGAGAAGACAAATTCTGTAAGACCTTATTTTTTGTAAGCCACAGGTGAGAACGGATTTACTTTGCTCAATATGGGGGTTTTGTGCATGGCAGTTGCTCCCTTTAGTCACTTTCAAAGGAGCACAGGTCTGAGGAGAACAGCCAAACAAATGGGTCTGTGATGTTTGTAGGAGCTGACTGTGCTTCTTGCTGTTGTGAGCTGTGTATGCATTTGCTCTGACTACCCAAATCGTAGAGTAACTGAAATTACTGTACCTGAAAAATGGAGCTCTGTCCCATTTTTATAGTAGCCAGTAGCTACTAACTGACACAGCAGTTGCACAGGGCCTGGGTCTTTGTGTGGTCCTGGAGTTCTTTTGCTCTGTAGGTGCTTGTGCTCTTTAGATATACCATAGCACCTCTCAAAGTAATAGTGGACTAAGTGCTAAGTAACTGAAGTTGAGAGATAGTGGTGTCTGACCAAATGAAACATGCATAGTGTATAGAATCAAACTCAGGCTGGGTTGGAAGTAATATTCACATAGTACAATGGTTTGGAAGTACACAATGTTAATGAGATGACCAGGCTTGGGATGCATCACTGCTCTATTTTGCCTCATCAAATGTGCTTAAGTGATGATTTCTTGTGGGTTCGGGGTTTTTTGTGTTTGGTTTTTGTTGTTTTGTTTTCTTTTCCTGGAAAAGAGGTGAGAAATTATAGTCCTGATACTTGAGGAGGGGGAGTACAGGGATCTGCTTCACTTCTTTCCCGGCCACCTCACCCAAATGAATTCTGCCTCTGTAGGTCTTATGGGAGGAAAGGGAAAAATCTGGTGCAACATGCTCCGTGTGGTTTCCTTCTGGCTAAAGCTGACCCAGCAACAGGGAGAGATCTTGCAGTGGAACAGATGCTGTGTTCTTCAGAGGAAGTATGAATTTTGGCCTCTGAAAAGATCAGTTTAAAAGCCTTGAGGGCTATGAGGAGGGAGAAAATACTTTTTAAAGATTTGAGAGGGATTCCTTCAGGAATGCTGCATCTGTAGTGTATTTGAGCCTCATACATGTTACGCATATGCAGAAGCGCAGTAAATCCTGGTCAGGTGATGGGCTGGCTGCATCATGTGTCCTTTCAGGTGCTATATGCTATGGACAGAAGGACTTTGCATAGGGAATTAAGTAAAATTCAAATGGCAGGTATTTTGCAGACTCCCTACCTAGCCTGTTCCAGTTCTTATTCACCTTTGTAGTTAGAATGTTTCTTCTATGATTTGGTTTCAATTTGCCTTTCTACAAATGAAACTGATTACTATTTAGTCTGCTTTTGATGGTGGTGCAGCAAATCATTCACTGTCATCTTCATAACACATTATGCCTTGAAGAAAGGTATGTTCTCACTCCTTCCCCTACTTTTCCAGTTCTCCCCTTGTCAAAAACCTAATTTTTCAAATTCTTTGCTTTTACTGGGTGAAGTTTTCCTCTGGGTTTCAGTTTGCTTACATCTCTTCTAGTAAGGTGCCTGAAAATGAGTGCTGTAGTCTACCTGAGGCCTCACCAGTACTTCAGAGCTATTGAGTGGGGGGAGCTGAGTAAGGTGAAATGATGACTTCATTTCTTGTAACACTTCTCTTAATACATCTTAGAATTGCATTTTGCAACATTTCCAGTCTGTTGTCTCCAAGCCTTTTTAGTATGATGAGTGCCTAGCCAAATGTTTTTGGTTTATAGTTATGTATGTATGTATGTATTTATTTTATACAAAATGTTGTCTCTTGTGCTTGCCTTTAGTGATTGTCACCCCATGAGAAATACAGCAGAGTTCTGTCGTATATTCCTGGGAATCCTGATACATTCATCATCTCCTGATGCTTTCATAAGGCTTTTGTGAGAATGAGGGGAGGAAAAACTCCAGGCATAACTCCAGGACTCTTACACACATAACTGAGCCAAAATTTTAAATTTTGTGTACCACAGAATCACAGAATTTTAGGGATTGGAAGGCGCCTCGAAAGATCATCTAGTCCAATCCCCCTGCCGGAGCAGGAACCTAAACGAAATTACACAGGAAGGCGTCCAGGCAGGTCTTGAATATCTCCAGAGAAGGAGACTCCACAACCTCCCTGGGCAGCCTGTTCCAGTGCTCCGTCACCCTCACTGTAAAGAAGTTTCTTCTCAAGTTTAAGTGGAACCTCCTGTGCTCCAGCTTACACCCATTGTCCCTTGTCCTACCATTGGGCATCACTGAGAAGAGCCTGGCTCCACCCTCATGACATTCGCCCTTAACGTATTTATAAACATTAATTAGGTACCCTGGAAATTGATCATCGGGAATGTCCAGATTAGCCTATAGAAAAGATTGATCAGCAAAGATAGTTCCCTTGGGTGAAACCTTTTTTGTTCTTGCCTTTTATTTTTTGACTGTTTCTCTGATCACTTTTTAAACTAAAACTCTTAAAAGAAAATGGGGGAGGGCGTAAGCATTTACTGTTCTTTCTGAAGTAAGTGTTGAAATATTTATCCAACAAGCATCTGAGAGTCACTGTTTAAAAAAAAAAAGAAAAAAGAAAAGGAGGACACCCTTCAGAAGTGGCATTAAAGTGAAGGGAGGCAAAAGATTTTTGTTTTCTTTTCCTGTTATTTCAATGGAAAAAATACATATGCTGTCACCTTTTTCATAGATCACAAGGAACAAAAAAGAGTTCTTTTTTTCACAGGTCAGACTTTAAAATGTGGTCTTTGTTATTTACAATGTATGAATTAAGAAAGGATCTGGTTAGATAACTAGCATTAGGTCTGTACTTGTAGTCATCTTCCAGAAAGGCTGACCCTAAACTCTTCAGAAATAACCTTCACTAAAATACACGCTGCCCTGTTGTCTGAGCTTCTGAGACACTGCAGTCATCATTAAGTAATCTAGGAGTGTTTGTGCGCTTGGTGGGAGAATAAAGTGAGGAAACTGCCTATCAGAGCTCACTACACTCACTGCATTAATATTGTTATTTATGAAAACTTTTGTTCTAAAATATAATAGTGAATACATATGATTTACATTTAACTGCAAAGGTCAGAGGAATGGATATATGATAAAACATTTAAACAAAATTTTTGTGTTGGTGGTTTTCGTTTTGTTTTGTTTTTAATTAATTGTAGCAAAGACCAGAAAAGTGAGAAATGAAGACCAACTTTCCTTCTGTTTGCATTGAATCCTAAAGCCCTTGAGGTACTGAGATGGGCAATGTTGTAGCTGAAAAAATAGCTTGCTATTTAATAGGGGCAAATGTGATATCCCACACTGCAACAAGAATAAAAAACTATGTGGATATAGGGACTAGATAGGAAAGATTATCCTTGTTGGTTCTAGTTGACCTCTTTGGCTTGTACTCACATTTTTGCAACAAACCTGGAGGTCCTGAAACATGCGTAGAAAGCTATTCTGAGGAGGAAGAGTTCAATCCCTTTTCTTTACTTCATGGGGAATAGGGCAAGAAATGGCAGGCTTAAATTGCAGATAACAGAATTTAGTTTAATACTGGGGGCAGGGGGGAGAAATTCCTATCACTAAAGGTAGTAAAACACTGTAACAAGTTATCTGGTTAGGTTTTGGAGAATTAGTTATTGGAGATTGTCAATGACAGGCTAGAAAAATGCATATTGGGAATAGCACAAGTGTCCTTGATGCTTTCTCGGATGCTTTCCTGCTCGGTGCTGTGGCTGAGTGTTTAGGGCTTGGTCTGAACATTTAAGAGCTGAATTGTGTCAGAGATGCTGATGTTGAGGATCCCTTTGTCACTTCAGCATATTTTCATGCCTAGTGAGACATACCGATTTAATATAAAATAGGCAAGAATATTTTTCCCCTCTTCTCTTTGTTCCGTATGCTTATGTAGTTAAAGTGAAGATGAGTTACAGCTGAAAAGTTTAGTGATTTGCATAGCTATCCTAGTGACAAACCTCACTTTCTGATGGAGAACGTGTTCTGCTAGCAGCATTTCACCTTCATTGGGAATGGCTGGAGTATGAATGCCTCATATGAGACCATCTGGAAAAGAGCTTCTCCTGAGACTTATCAATATTCCTAACAGGAACCCACCCAGAGTCTTTCTCAGACTGGAGCAGCAAGACTGGAGAATCCATGACAGCTATAATGGCAGGGTACTAATGACTTTGGAGAAATGTTACTTTTGTAATTGGAAATGATACAAACAGTGTCATTAAAACAGATTGTTGATGCCATTTTTATTCTTGTCATAGGCTTAGTTGTAAGAATGGATTCACTCTCAGGAGATGACATCAGAATTTTTATGCTTTCCACAATTAGATGGACAAATGATGAGGCTTTAACTCCTGAAATGCTGTTTTTCCAGAACACCAGCTAAAGTAAGTGATTTTTTGAGTGCCTGTTTACTTTTCGTTCAGTTGAACAGTTGCACAGAAGAGGTGAAATGTCATTGACGTGATTCGGAAATGTGGATTAAGAGCTGAGGGCCCTGCCTTGAACTCTGATTTTCTTGTTTGTTTGTTTGTTTTGAATTTGGTGTTTTGGGGTTGTTTTTTTTTTTTTTTTTTGTTAAAGATGGTGCTCTTTTTTAGTAAGATCTTTATAGCCCAGTGTGTTGTATAAAATATGAGAAGCTTGTTTAAAGACAAAATCAAGATCCCTTCCCTTCAAGAGACTTCTCATTCCCCAAGTAACTCTGTCTGCAGTTCTAATCCTTAGAGTCTCTACTCATTCCGTCTTTTTTAGAATAAGTAGGTACAAGAAGTCAGCAGCAGAAAGGGATGGTGGTGGCCTCCACTTCAACAAAGGAGGCCTCCTCGAATACTTTTAATGCAACACTGTCAGTTTTTGCTTATCTCATCATTTTAGGTCATTTTTAAGATCTAATGGGCATGAAAGGCCTTCTGTCAGACCTCCGCTATTGGTGACTGACAGCCTCACTGGTACTCAGCATCTATTTATTGTGTTCTAGTATCAGTCTTCTTACATGAGAAGGAAATAGCACTAGGAATATATTCTCCTGGAACAAGCAGCGAACAAGAACAAGGAATTGTGTGTGTATAAGTATATATATGTAACACAACCTTGTATTTGGGTGTTCCGCTGTTTTGGGTTTTTTTTTTTTAATGTTTCATCCATTAATGATTTTAATAGTCTGTCTCCAGCTGAGCAGAGAGTTGGAGCACGCCTGGAAGGTGGTATAGCTGCTAGCAGAAATAGGCAGAAGGTCTGAGTTGAGGCTACATTAGAGGCACATAGATAGATACAAAACTAGAAAAAATGACAAGAACTAGATTCAGCTTTTGGCATATGACTGCTGCTGTTTCTTTCCCCAGCACTGTGGGAAAGGCTGCCTAACATGGTTGATAGATTAGCTTTAATCAAATAGGCATTTGATTAATGCTGAGAAGCTGATCAGCAAGAAAAAACTCAGTTGTTCAGTCTGTCTCTTTCTCTACTAAGATTGCAAAAAATCACATAAATACAGTTGCATCTGGTCAGAAAAGGACAAAGGATGCTGATGACCATGAGTCATTTGAGATGAATACTGCAGATTTCTCTTCTTTGTTCTCAACAATAAAACATAAAGTCATTTAACATTTGCAGCCCAGAAGGCAAATAACCGTATCCTGAGCTGCATCAAGAGAAGTGTGGCCAGCAGGTCGAGGGAGGGGATTCTACCCCTCTACTCTGTTCTCATAAGGCCCCGCCTGGAATACTGCATCCAGTTCTGGAGCCCCCATCACAAGAGAGACATGGAGCAGTTAGAACGAGTCCAGAGGTGGCCACGAGGATGATCCAAGGGCTGGAGCACCTCTCCTATGAGGACAGGCTGAGAGAGTTGGGGCTGTTCAGCCTGGAGAAGAGAAGGCTCCAGGAAGATCTTATAGCCACCTTCCAGTATCCGAAGGGGCCTACAAGAAAGCTGGGGAGGGACTTTTCATAAGGGCAGTTAATGACAGAACAAGGGGAAATGGGTTTAAACTGAAAGAGGGGAGGTTTAGATTAGATATTAGGAAGAAGTTCTTCACTGGGAGGGTGGTCAGACACTGGCACAGGTTGCCCAGAGAAGCTGTGGATGCCCCCTCCCTGGAAGTGTTCAAGGCCAGGCTGGATGAGGCTTTGAGCAACCTGGTCTAGTGGAAGGTGTCCCTGCTGATGGCAGGGGGGTTGGAACTGGATGATCTTTAAGGTCCCTTCCAATCCAAACCATTCTATGATTCTATGATTGATTTATGCAACAAGGCAACTCTTCATACCTGTCATACAAAGTTTTCAGTTTGTTCCCCACATTCATACCCTGAATACATGTCTTAACACAGAAACAGAACTACTGGTTAAAATTTATGCTTTTTTTTTTTTTTTTCCTTGTCTAGGTGGGAAATAAGATGACATTCCTACATAAGCCCTGTGTTACATGGGGATACCTGATTTACAGCAACAGCCATAGAGGTGGCAACAGCAAATTCTGCTGGAATATCAGAAACTCACTGTAAAGGACTCCTAAATAGGGTTCCAGCCACTTGCTGCTGGTCTTCTGCGAGTAACTCTCCCAAACAGAACCGAGATGGAATTCATGCTGGCAGAGGTGCAACTTTTATATTTTACATTCTGAAGCCTACTGAATGCTCCCTGAATAAATGTTCAATGTGTTTAAATTCCTCGGGTCGTTAAAAGTCTGCCATGGCCGAACAGGGTAGATTTATGATTGTGATGATGAAGTAATACTGAATTCAGACGTGTTCAGAGTACATCCAGGCTGTGTGACAAAAATACATAGCGCTAGCTTCCCCTTCTGGCCAAAAGAAGTAAGTGATCCTGAAGGCAAGAGTCACACAAATTATTTCTCAATTTTATTTCTTTTTGCTAAAAATAAATACTAGTTTTCAGAGAACAAATGAATACTTAACTGCCACTGAGCAGGAGGTGAAAAGTGCTGGTGGAACATCATCTTTGCTTCTTGCAACGTAACATAATGGTGCATCGAAGTGGGGTTACAGTTGGAACATGGAATTCTTTTCTAAGCATGGGCCTAATTTGGAAACTAATTTGGATAAAAATGTCAACTTCTAGACAGAAGGATTCCCAATGTCCTTTCTAGACCCGTATTAGCTGATGCTAGCAACAAATATTTTTATTGTTTTTCGTATTCTCTATGGTAATTTTCCCTATTCAGCTGCATCAGTTATGATTGTAGCCCTTTTTTTTTGTTTTGCTTTGTTTGGTGTTTGGGAGTTTTTTGCTGGCATTTTTGTCTTATTTAAAGATTCTTCTTTCATTTTAATTCTATGGCACAATATTTTTTTTCTAGCATTAGCATAAGCTTTGTAAATGTAGGCTGTACCAGCATAAAGGTGTTTCTTTTGTGGTATAAAGCAACAATACACAATATGACCCAACATGCTCTTTAACAAGCCCTTTCTAACTTAGTTTGCCAGCCTCTTATAATGTTGTATTACCATGTTTCTGGATGGGTTGATCATATGATGTGGAGTCTTAGCAGAATCTTTCCTCTGTCCTTTTCACTCCCATCTGCTGCAGCTGCCTGGAAAAATGAGACATTTAAATCACTAAACAATTTTGTGTTATAAGGAGACCGATATCTTGCTTTTGTGGGCACGTTGGAGGGTAAGCATGCAAGCACAACGTGTGCACATACATACATACCAGAGAAACAGAGACTTCCTGCATGATAAATGATAGCCTCGTGTTTAAGACACTTAGGTGGACTGCAGGAATCAGGCTTCCCTGTTCATACCATGGGTTTGGCCTCAACTGGAAACACTTAGGTTTTCCTATGTCTCAATCTTGAATCCAGATTATCAGATTTATCATGGGCTTGGTCTTCCTCTTCATCTCAGCCATGTCATCCTGGAACCAAAAATGTGTCTTGATATGTTTTGCTGCAATGTTATGTTCCTATGGACAATTCTAGCCACTATCTCACTTCCAGCAATTGTGGTTTTCACCTGCTTGGGAAGCACTCAGCATCAGGATGTTGAGACAGAGACCTCTTGAGCACCAATGCTATTAGAGATGCAGGGGAAAACACTTAAATGCATGAAAGATGATGTCTTTACTCTTAATGTTCAAGTTGTAAACTGAGTTTTGCATTCATCATTCATTCCTTGCCCCAATGTATGCTTTACCTTGTGAACTAAGGTATTCACTTTTTGGTGTATAAGATTGTGCTAACTTCATACCAACCTAATAAATCTTTAGCACGTTGGAGCGGGAGGAAGGGAGATTGTTATTTAGCCACTTCAAAGTGTCAGTCCTTTACTCCTGTTTTTGTCAACTCCTACAGAACTTAGAAATTGCAGCCAATCAAGCCTTTCCTTAAGCAAAAAGTGTCTGAGAATGAAGATGCCTTGTCAAAGTCAAGTGTCAGATTGTGTTATGCTTCTTATGTTTACTAATATACTTGCTGTAGTTTCATTGCTGCATCAGAAATAATCAGGAGGAGGCAATTAATGATTTCCTTTTCAGCTGTGCCATAATTGACTACATGAGAAATATTTTGATACCATGAGTCATTGGTGGCCGTGGAGAAAAACATGCTCTTTAAGCCAAGCTTTTAAATACTTTCTTAACTGAAGGAAAAAAATTAGTATTTTACTGGCAAGTGACTTGCCCTTCCAGGTTTATAATTTTAACAACAAATCAGTCTTGGAAAACATAATTTAACTTGCTTTTACAACCAGTAGTCTATATATGTACGTGTTTTTCTCCCTATATAGTAATTTTTTTTTTATTTTCTGAGAAATGTGAACATTTACAGAAAAGTTAATTGCTTTTATAAGAATTTTTTTTTTATCTGTCCCCTTTATATGTCATTTTATATCAGGCAGTTCATCATGAACAATTAAAAAACTTGTGCATAAGCAATGGAAAACTTTCCTGTAATGGTTGCTGTCATTTCTCACTAATGTGCAATCATAGCTCAGTTCATACCAACAAGAAAATGTTGTAGTCACTGCTGTAAGGTTCTGTGAAGAAACTTCAGCTCCCTTGTTTATAAAAATGTTACACAACTATAAATCATAGTTATTTAAGATGACTTTTTCCTCTTCTTTCTTCAGATACTCTCTAGTAGGTCTCAGCCAAAGCTGAAAGAGCAAATATCTTTTTCCAGCTTCCTTGGGCAGCTCTAACAGCTCTGACAACCTTACAGCTCCTCACCAGCATGAGTACAGTGAATCTGCTCAGCTCCTACAGTCAACCCTTCTTTGTAGGCTGCTGAAGAAAGCTGCGGCAAGGCTTTTGTCTCCAGACCTAGCCAGGGAGCTGACTTGTGCTCTGTCCTGGCCTTTGTAGTCAAACCTTTGAATGCAGCAAACCTGTTTGTATAGTTGTTAATGAGCCTTTGGGGAGATTTGCTTCTTTTTGTGCTATTTCCTTGCCCGAGTGATGAATGCCTGGGCTTGTGCTTCATTTAAATGGACAAACTTTTAGCTGTGAATATGTTTCCTATTGTTTTTATTTCAGGTGAAAAAGTGCTGAGACTGTTCTTATTAAAAAGCTAGTGCTCTTTCCTGAAAATAAGACTGTACTGGGCAGTTGCCTTCCTTAGTGTTGTGCTGCAAAAAGGAAATTGGTTCAGTCTTCTCTGCTTGTGTGAGAACTTAAATTAATTGAGGGGGGTCCTCTAAAATAAAGGATAAGTGGTCATTCAGTCGCCACTATAGTTTCAGTTTGTACTGTGGCAAGGACTGTAGTCATTCTGTAACTTGGCTAAACCTGATCTGCAGGTAGGATTTAACCTTTGCCACAAAAGGACACTTCTTGTTTGTTGCTGTAGGCAGCTGTTTTAGGTTGCAATGGAGGAGACCCCTGTTTCTCCTGTGCGTTGGGAGGCAGTGGGTCTGGTTCATAGCCACAGGAGGGGAAGCGCTGCGATGCCGGTACCTGGGGGCCAGGGGAGTAGTGTTTGCAGGATGGACCCTGATGGAGTTTGGATGCTGAACTTCAATCTGTGTTATGTCAGCTGAAATTTCTAATGTAGTTTAAGGAATGTCTTGGAGTTTTGGTGGTTTGGTTTTGGTTTGGTTTTTTTGGAGGGGCTACTTGTAACAGCAATGAAACCACTAGTCTAGTTGCAACCATACTAGCCAAGAACATGCATTTGCACTGAGTAGGGTGGACTATTACATGCAGAATAGAGAAATGTTGGAGGAAGAGAGAGTGAAGACAACCAGATGCTACACTGCAAGTGCAATGTGAGTAGTCAGTGTAGGCATTGCCACTGAATTTGTATTCCTGAATGAGATATTCATTTTGCAACATAGTGGAGAAAGGGATTTGGGAGCATGGAAGAGCCTTCTTATAACACCCTTCCCAGCCTCACAGAGGGAGAAAGAACTGATTAAATAAAATCTCATCTCTAAGAAACCGTAATATCTTCTTGTAAGTGGTGTGAATTTCATAATTCTGTAACCATAACCAGTAGTGACTGCAGGCATGCCGGAGGTTTTAATGTAGAGAGGGAGGGACCAATAAAGAGTTCCTACCAGAAATACAACTTTATATGTTCAGGGAAAAGCTGGTGAGTTTCAAGCTGATGCTGTGTATTTAATTTCATCAATTATTTGTCCTGTTGTAATTTCATTTAGATCATAGAGATTGTTAGTTTTGTATTTGCCTTTGCAGCACATTGCTTATAGCTATGTATACAAACATATTAAATATCATTATAATAATGTGCACGAAGATCACTTTGGGACTTCTTAAAGAGGAGGTGAACAGAACGGGGAAATCAGAGTGCTGCCAGAGAAAGGAAGAACCAACGAAGCCAACTGAAACCGCAAGGGGAAGCCAGTTAGACGGAATGTAAATTTGCACAGTGGAATTTGGCAAAGATGCTAATGGTGATAACTGTTTCTGCTGTGAGAAGTTACAGAACACTCTTTTTCTCTTATTTTCTAATGATTGGCATTCAGTTGCACATTTTGTCGGAAGATTTATGCCCCCCTGCACCCTTGCTCCATGGCACAATACTTTATAATGCTTTACGGGATGTTTGATTTCGTATTGGCTCAGAAGGAGGACTGCCATTTTGTGAGTAACCAGCAGTACTGTTTCCTTCAACATCTGGGGTAGATTTGCAGCAAGGAGGTTAAAAAAAGATCATTTGCTTAAATCTTGGACAAGTTTTCAGACTGTGATAGAGTAACTATGAGGTGCACATTTTTATTCTTCTGATACCCCTGGGGAAAAGAAGCAAAGAGAACACAAAAAGGAAGATGACTTAAATTTGAAATGGGAAAAAAAAACCCCAACCCAAAACAAAATAAAAAAAACAAACCACAAACAACACTTCTCTCAAAAAACCCCAAAAGAATACAAAACAAGCAAACAACAACAAAAACCCAAAAAACAGGAAAAAGAGAGGCCCACATGGAAAGCTATTGAAGTACTCTTCTGAATACCTCAGCTAGGATGTTAAGTGAATTAATAATGAGTGGGTAAAAGAGCACATGAGCCAAGAAAATTCCATGTCTTGGAGATCAGAAAGCAGAAAAACAGTGAGTCTGACCAAAATTCATTGGGCTGTGTGTAATAAAGACCAAAAAAATACACGTTTGGTCACATACATTAAAAAACTATAGGGGAAACATAAAAGCACTGTATAATATGTCACAATGTAGATTAAGGAAACTCTAGATGGGGTCCAGCTTCTAAGGAACTATTTTGCCTATTTTGGATGAGGTTAGAGTAACTTAAAATCAGAGGCGGTTGAAGAGTGCACAGAGTGAAGAGTTCTAGGAGACCTGTGTCATCACTGTTCCATAATATTGAAAGAATGAGTGTATGTAATTGAGAGTGCAATAGGAAGTCTTCCTGTCATATTTGACATTCAGGGACTATAGTCTTTGGAGAAAAGCAAACTTGTGAAATAATGGAGGTGAGGGGAAGGGGAGAAAAAAAGAGGTGACTTGAACACCTCACCAGTGTGCAAGGTCTTGAAACGGTTCTTGCAGGAAGAATACTATAAAACACATTCACACTTGTTCATAGTCATATCAGATTGGCAACGCAACTGATGAACTGTATAAAATAGCAGAAGTTTTCTTCTTAACTGCTGAGTGCGTGATTTAATCTTATTCCTATTATTCCGGTCCACAAGATTACCATAGACAGAAAACTGAACGCTCTCCTCTCCTGTTTTGACAAAATGTGCGGTTTTGTGTACCCATTCATCTAGTTCTTGTAATGAGGTCAGTGACAAAAGTATTCAAGATTAAAGTGCACAAAGTGGAATAAAATGCAGGATCAGTGATCTGTGGTGAAACCATAGCAGAACAGCTTTTTTTGTTGTTGCCGCTGTTATTAAAATAATAGCAGGGATGTGCTACCTGGGTTTAAGCACAGCACTTTGGAAACAGAGAGCCTTAGAAAACTTGTTTAATGAAGAGATTATAGTGGTACATGCTAACTCTGATGAATAAAGATCTGGTTAAATAGACTACACAAGGCTATTTCGAAATGGAAATTCTTGTCTCTTTCTGCTGTGGTTTCATCACATGCTGATAGGGACACAAAATTGCATGTTTTCTCAGCTCTAAAGAGTGGATTGTTCAGTTCTCTGTGTATGATAATCTTGTGGACCGGAATAATAGGAATGAGATTAAATTGTGCATTCAGCAGTCAAGAACAAAACTTTTGTTATTTTGTACAGTCCATCAGCTGCACTGCTGATCTGATAGGGCTGTGCACAAGTCTAATGCATTCTAGAAAAGGGCTGGTATCCTTGTTAATGCGCTGGTAACAGCTCAGCCAGCGGCTTGTGTGTCTCTGTTTAGTGCAAATAAATGCATGTACTTTAACAAGAAGTGCAGAAAAAGGATGGCAAAATGACTAGAGAAATGGTAACAATTAAAAAAAAAAAAAACCAACCCAACAACAACACACACACACACACAACCCCCCCCCCCCCCCCCCCAAAAAAAACCAACAAAAAAAACAACATTCCATGAGAGGAAATTTTAAAAATCAGGTTTGTTTAACTTGGCAAAAATGAAGACTGAAAAGAAATATAATTTAATAGACATGTTTGCAGGTTTAAGCATTTCTTCTCCCTTCCTGGTATCTGAAGTGAAATGGGGAAATAGTGAATTGTTGCGGAGAAATTCAAAGTGGGACATTTTTAAGATTTCAGAGCAGGAGAGAAATGATGATTTACAACATCCTTCTTTAATAAGGACAGGGGAAAGTCAGTCCCACTAGATTAACATGGAAGTTTGTGTACTCATGAAAGGACCAGCACTGTGTCTTGAGCATATCTCCAAAGCAAGGGGCTTGGAAGAGCTTTGATTGCTACGGTTGTGTTGTGTAGCTATAGTATTATATTTCCTTAATCTTTAACATTCCTTCGGCTACAGTTTATTTTTGCACTGACTGGGTTCATTTATTGGTTTGTGAGATCACCAGTATGGTGGATATTGGGTCTTCCCCGTTTCCCGCTCTGAGGGGCAAGGAGGGTGGCGGCGGCTCC